>NC_001146.8:300000-600000 GCF_000146045.2 Saccharomyces cerevisiae S288C | reverse complement strand
ATCCTTCTGAGCGTGGGACAAAAAGCTGGTTACGAAAATGGCTCTCAACTTTTGTACATCAGTGAACCGTCAGAAGTTCTGATAGTTCGAACTGTTTGGCACGGCTGACCAAATACTTTTTAACAAGCAAGTTAGTCTACACATAACTTCGTACTTACCACCGTTTTCTTCTGGCGCGCCTCTTCAAGTAGACTACCACCTCTCTTGTAATAGTTGTTATATATGTTTTCATAGTCTGATTTAAATTTTACGCATATTCATCAATTAACCCAATGCACCAAAAAGGCGGGAAAGAAGCAGTAAAGCAAAGGCTTTACTTAAATGCCAAGTAAGGCCTTTGCCAAGCTTTCTTATCGACAGAAGCAGCCCCAGAAGGTTCCTTCGAGAGAGGCGCGCGTATTTATTCACATCGCGGATCACTGGACCCTTAAAATAAAGGCGCCTATTCACAACATCTGCCACAGAAACAACTGTTCAGTTATCCTAGCAGCAGTTTTTGCACAACGGTATAAACCTGTACAAAACTTTAGCAAGGTTTTTTAACACCAAAAGTGCTTGAAGGACACAACACAAACTATAGAACAGACACTGTTTTCCTGACACTGCTTTCCTGACAAGAGACTCGTTTCTGAATTATTTTTTTTTTCAAACATCTTTGTTTCGCTGGAACCATTGAGTCTTTTCTTCCATTTTTAATCTTTATTCTGCCTCCTTTCCTAAACACAAGTTGATACAACGAGGCTGTCAATAGCAAGAGCGTGCGCGAGATTATGCTTTACTCCAGAGAATCAAGGACAACCGTCCTTTTCCTTGCGTTGGTTACCTCCCTAACCGTACTTTGTCACTCGGTCGATGTAACAACTGTATTTACTACGTCAACAATCACCGAAATCACAACTGTGACTGCCGCACCGCAACCACAAAACAAAGCGGAAACCGCTTTGAATACTGCTACTAACATAATTCAAACCATGCAGTTTCTTTTCAACTGCGCACCATTTAAGTGGAAGGGTCCTTTGAAAATAACTTCTTGTGCGCTGAACTTTATTGTCCTACTACTCACCGCTTGGGGCTATCTTCTGAAGTATCTGCAGGAAAATAAGCTGAATAGCGATGCTGATATGGAAAAAATGGTAGGACTGGGATTTGGGGAAATGGTCGGCAGAATCTTCGGAAAGGGTGTCGGGAAAGCTTTTACTAAAATGGATATCACTCAGAAACTAGTGTACCCGTTCGAAGGAAGCAACCGGCAGAAATGTCTACTCATGACCGTCGGAGAAAACTCGATAGTGCCATTCCACGATTTGTCTACAGAGATATGCTTTGACCAGTACACTCTGGACTCGCTATCCCACCACAACCATGGGAGTATTTCGATTTTAGATGCTGGATCAGTGAGCGCCTTGGGGTTCGCGGATATTTCATCGAAAATGCCCTCTGTAAGCGAACTATACACACTTTTTGGAGATTATACGATAGAAGTACTGGGCGGCATCACTAAACTGGCTTCAACTCTTAACAGAGAGGACTGGCAGGGGGAAAGAAACGGGTTCGCGGTTTTATCGAGAGACCGGCCTAACCAGACGTTACTAAGCGTCCATATGTACTCTTCAAGCTTGCTATAGATGGAGCTGCTCCTGGCTGTACACACCATACACCAACTTACCCCTACATGTACATAGTATCTGTCAGTATTTCACTTAATAGGTCTTAATAAAAATTTCAATCTGTGAACACTCAAACCTGTTTCCCAGTAAAAATATACAGCGGCATTGAGTCTTGCGGCTCGCCAACTTGGAAGCAGCCGGGAATGATACTACTTCAGTGGCTTTTTATAGTACTTTCAAATGGCCAAGGTCTCCATAGTATTAACTTGAAGAGAGAAACACGATGCGCTCCTTACTCCCTTATATTCGTCAAACCTCAGTACAACTATTTAGTATTGTAAATGTAAACACGAGGCAAACTTCTCCATGCCAACGATTTGTAACTACGCTTCATTTAATATGGAGAGCACAATCCAGCTTCTTAATTTTAACACTTCAACCTTGGGTTCCTGAAAACAGTTCCTGACACACTCAACAAGTATGTATGCTGAGCTTACAAGAGCTGCACATTTATCTTGGGGTAATAACGAAAAAAGGCCGCTAACCACGGCTTATTTAGGTTTGTTTATGATTTACGGGTTATTTCGAACTCATGTTTATGCATAGCCCTCTTTCGCCTCGCAGCAATAGGGTCCGAATTCTAAGCCTTGTTGATTTAACTATTCTTTTGGTAAATCAACGTGCAGAAAAAATAATTTTTTCATGATAATAAAATAAGAATAGGCCAAGGAAACATCCTAAAAGTGCTAATTGTTTCTCCTTCGTGGTCCTATATTTTCTTTGCCAACTTCTTTCCCTGAGAAAGAAATATTACTCTGCATAATTAGGTATTTTAAGCAACCAGATAAATCAACATGAATCAACCTCAAATTGGCACTTACAATGTAGGTACACAGTTAACAGTTGGGTCACATCAGGTTGAGATCATTAAATATCTAACAAGCGGTGGGTTCGCTCAAGTATATTCCGCGTTAATCAACCCACCTGACCCACATTCTAATTCAAGCGTTGCATGCTTAAAAAGAGTCATTGTTCCAGACAAACCTAGTCTAAACACTTTAAGAGCTGAAGTAGATGCTATGAGGTTGCTGAAAAACAATAGGTATGTTGTATCTTACATTGATTCTCATGCAGCTAAGGCAATGTTACATAATGGTTCGTATGAAGTATTCGTCTTAATGGAATATTGTGAAAGAGGTGGTCTCATTGATTTTATGAACACAAGGCTACAAAACAGGCTTCATGAATTTGAAATTTTGCAAATAATGAGCCAAGTTACTCAAGGAGTTGCCGCTATGCATGCTTTGCAACCTCCGTTAATTCACCGTGATATAAAGATAGAAAATGTTCTTATCTCAGCCAATAATGAGTACAAGCTTTGTGACTTTGGTTCTGTATGCGGTATTATAAGGCCTCCTAGGAATTCACAAGAGCTATCATATGTTCAGCAAGACATTTTGAAAAACACAACTGCACAGTACCGGTCGCCAGAGATGATTGATACATTTCGCGGTCTGCCGATAGATGAAAAGTCGGATATATGGGCGCTGGGTATTTTTCTATATAAGCTTTGCTATTACACAACACCGTTTGAAAAGGGCGGTGATCTTGCCATATTAAGCGGAAAGTTTGAATTTCCATTGTATCCGAACTACAGTGAACAGTTGAAAGGCTTAATACGTGATATATTGGTTCAAGATCCGCGCCATAGGCCTAACGTTTATCAACTACTGAAGAGGATATCAATTATGCAAAATGTTCCGTGTCCAATAAATGACATACAAGTGGTTCAGGCGCCCAGTAGCCATTTGAATTTGACCGAACTTCATCAGCTTTCGGCAACACAAAATATTCTAAGCTTGAACTCTCCCACAACCATGGAAAATACGATGCCGAACGCTACATTTCAAATCAGCATGGCTGATAATACTACAACAGCACAAATGCATCCTAATAGAAAACCATCACAAATAGCATATGACGCTAGCTTCAGTAATTCCGCCAAAGGTTCTCAACCACTTTTTGACAAATCACAGAATATGTACCACGCATTGGATCCTCCACTTGTTGAACCGCTAGCGAGTAGTGTTTCAAATAATGACAACGAACTCAAGGCAAATTCCGCAACCAAGTTAAAGCAGGCAATTGTCTCTGAAGCACATACTTTTAGGCAGAATAATTCAATAGACTTTCCACTACAAAACATAATACCCCAGTACGAAGATTCTTCTTCCTCTTCAGATGAATCTTATTCTGGAGACGTAGATGAATTAAAGAAAACTCGATCTCTAGGTTCTTATTCCACACGCGGTAACATAAAAAAAAACCAATCCGTAAAGGAATCTCTTACTTCATCAAGCCTACCAGGCACTAGCTTCACCCCAACGTCTACAAAGGTAAATTTGAAACACGAAAATTCACCTTTTAAGTCGACATTCGTTAATACGATTGATAATTCCAAAGACGATCTTAACAAACCATCTTATGAAGATTTGGACGTATCTAAGCAGAATTTGAAGAACTCCATTCAACAGCGTATGATCGATAAACTCAACTCTTCTGAGGAGTCATTCAACGCTAGGAAAATGTCCAAGGTCAAGCTGCATGAGAAAGGGGAGATAGATAAGCCAACAATGCTGAAATCAAGTGGCCCGATTTCAAAAGACAAAAAAACAAAACCTACCCCACCACCTAAGCCTTCACATTTAAAGCCTAAACCTCCTCCAAAACCACTGCTCCTCGCGGGACGAAAGTTATCCTTGGATAAGTGAGTATTTGGCTCAACAGAACCGGATCGATCTCTGAAGAGGCTGGTAACATGTTCAAAGAACCTTTATTACAATGTGTTATATATGTAAGCATCCACTTTAATGTATACGTTTTCCCATAATACTTAGTAAAACACAGCTTAATGCATTTGTTCATTTCTTTTTCCTATTTTAGATATATTGGATTATACAATGAACATTGTAACAACTTTATTATTATTCAACTTTCATAAGGCATGAAGGTTGCCGAAAAAAAATTATTAATGGCCAGTTTTTCCTCATTCTTCATCACTCCATTCTTCAAACGAATCCAGTATAAAGTCTGTAGCCTCTTCAAATCTTTCTTCAATTATATTGTTTAACCCGTCCGTATCACATCTCAAAACTCTACCGAATTTTTTTCTTGGTTTTCTGCTTTCATTTTCTTTCCAGCATTGGTGGCTATTGTTTGAAAATATAAGTGAGTTTTTGAAGTACCATTCACTCAATGTTTCATCTACTAGAGGAACTAGTGGCTTTAACTGCTTGTCTCCCAAGAAATTAATTACCGTTTTAGTAACAGCCCTAGTATCCCTGTGACCAAGCAGATGTACGATACCTGAGTATGAGTCTCCTATTCCAATAAAAGCAATTTTGGCAACAGAAGGAAAATACTTGATGTAGTTATCCCATAAATATATTAGAACTTCTTGGGATGTAATCATTCCTGAGTAATTGTCAGGTTCAAACAGAGTTAGAGGTATATTTACATCAATGATGCCGTATTTCCTGTCAAGTCCCCATTTGATAAAGTCTAGAGAATTATCAATGATAACTGATGAGGATAAGTCAATTGTACCTGAAATAACATTTCTCTTTGCCCAGATATCAGAAGTATCATGAACGACTATAATTATAGTGTTAGATTCGGAAATGTTTGGAGTACATAGCACTGTATTATCTGGTAAATCCATGCTTACTAACGGTAAAGTAACGAAATTAAATTCGTCGCTTAAATAGTGTTGCTGTTGTTGACGAATAGCCTTCTGCAGAGGAAAATTTTTAGATATTATCGAGTCGTTAATAGGTTCGTTAAAATTACAACCGGAGTTAGCATGTCTCCTTCTAAAACAGTTCCAATACTTGGACTGTAACCGAATTACTTTGTCTATCATTTCTATGACCTCAGGCTTGGGATCACTTAATGGATCAGGTAGTTCATCAGGAGGCTCCCCTATTAGTACTTTTGCTACACTCAAAGCGCTTCTTGCAATCGCATCCAAGTTATATCCACCTTCCAAAACTACACAAAGATTACCTCTAGCTAGAGATTTTAACATATGTGTCATGTGTCCATAACAACTTGGGGTGACATGACATTGTCCGATAGTATCACCATCCGCGGCATCAAACCCTGAAGAAATAATCACCAAGTCAGGCTTGAATTCTCTCCCCATAGGCATAACTACCTGTTCAAATGCCCACATATATTCTGCATCACCAACACCGCCGACCGGCCAAGTAATATTACAATTGAATCCTTCACCCTTACCCTCACCAGTTTGATCATATTGTCCTTGGATGGTCCCAGGATAGTATTTACCCATTTCAAATCTGTGTAATGACACATATAGCACCTGATCGTCTTGATAGAATGACTTTTGTGTGCCATTACCATGATGAATATCCCAATCTAAAATCATTATCCTTCTTACACTTTCTGGGTAGTTCTTTAAGATATTCTTGGCAGCAACAGCAACATTACTGAAGAGACAAAAACCACCCGCAGCTTGAGGCTCTGCATGATGGCCAGGTGGTCTTACGACAGCTAGAGAGTTTTTTACACGCCCCTCGACAACCGCCTTGCATGCTTCAATGGCGCCACCACAAGGCAGCCTAGCACTCGCGTAAGAATCATTATTGAAATATACGGAATCACCTTTTTCAGTCTCTTTTAATAACTCTTCTCGGCTCATTTTTTCTGTGCTTTCAATAAACTCTAAATGTTCCTTTGTATGAACTTCCAAGATTTCTTCGGAGGTTGCGGCTCTTACAGGTATCTTCAGCATTAAATCACCAAGGTCATCCACGCCGCTTAAAGTGGGGTCGTTAATCAGACCATTCTCTGCTAGTATTTTATAAATACGATATATTCTTCTTGGGTCCTCTGGATGTGGATCAATGTACTCGAAGTACGATGTGAAAATCTTTGCATGATACCTCATTCTAACGTCATAGCAAAGACCAGTTTTCAGCGGTGAATAATGGATTTTTGGCATGCAAACGGGAACAATAACCTGCCTTTTACTTTTAGAAGTAGTAGAGAGGCTATTCTCTTCTTCTTTGTTCTCTTCTAGCTTTCTTTTTAAATCATGGTCTGGATTTTCCAGTACTTCTTTCTTAACCATTACAGAATCCATGCTTAATCTGTTCGGCGTATTACAGTGCTCAACTTTCCCTTTCTCAATATTTTGTTATGTGAATTAGGTCACTAAAAATTAAAACATTTAAGAAAAATAAAAGTTCCTTCCACAGACGAAACACTGTATATGCTTCCTCCCAGCTCTATTTACCTAATTAGTGACCTGATTAAACTTTTGGAAAGAAGCATTTTCCTCGAGATTTCCAAACGGTGCGGGAAAATGGCAAGTGAGGAAAAAAAAAACTGGCCTAAAATATTCGATGAGGTTAAGAGAAGAGCTGGTTCTTCACCAAGTGTTTCACTGAGAAGTTAGCTACGAAAAAGCATGAATTTCTACAGGGATGCAACATGGGTGCTAGAAGATATTGAGAAGGAGGCTGCAAAAGAAAGGATTTCCGGCTCTATGCAGACGCTGGTACTGAAAAGCTGTAAAAGATATAAGCTGAAAAGTAATCCAAAACATATTTATGCAGTTCTCGATTCGTGTTGGAAATATAAACCATATTTGGAGAAAGTGATGAAAAAGGCACACATATTGGAAGATATACCCAAGAAAAAGGGCAAACCACTCTTTTCAAGGCTAACTTTGTTATTGCTTTGCCATGATTTGCTGTTGTCTAAGCAGAAAAGAATTCAAATGGGCAAACACCCCATCAAAGATTATGTTTTGAAGTTTAAGAGCCCATTGCATAGCGAAATGGTCAAATTGAAACTCAAATTGAAAGTAAGAGAGCTATCTGAGTTGGTATTAAGCGAGGATATTTCCAATGACCTTCCTCCTGTTAGATGGATTAGAATCAATCCATTAAAATGCCATCCAAATGGTGAGACTGAGCCGGTGTTAGCCGAATTGAGGAAGAAGTTTACTTTAAAGGTAGACAAATGGTCTGAACTAGTTCCTGGGTCTATCTATTATGATGAGTTTATTCCAAACTTGTTTGGAATTCATCCGTCTGACAAAATTACAGCACATGAGCTTTATAAGCATGGGAAGATTATCATTCAAGATCGTGCTTCTTGTTTTCCAGCCCACATTTTGAATCCAGGACCAAGTGATATTGTGATAGATTCCTGCTCTGCTCCAGGTAATAAGACTACCCATACGGCCTCTTATATATATCCCGAACCACCGAAGGACAATAATACTCGAATATACGCTTTCGAGAAGGATCCTGAAAGAGCAAAAGTTTTACAAAAAATGATCAAGATAGCTGGCTGTTCTCCCAACATCAGTGTCAATGTAGGTGATTTTACAAAGCTCGCTACTCCTGAAAAATATAAGGACGTTACTTGTTTTATTGTAGATCCGAGCTGCTCCGGTAGCGGTATATTTGGTCGTAAGTTTTTTGACTCATTTAATAGAAGGAAAATTGATGATAAAGATGACGATGGTGGCATTGTGCCGGATGAGCAAGAGGAGTTTATAGCAAAGGAAGAACTACAGACAAGGTTAGCGAAGCTGAGTTCATTTCAGTTCCAGATGGTAAAGCATGCAATGAGTTTCCCAGCGGCTAAAAAAATAGTATACAGCACATGTTCCATTCATGCGGAAGAAAATGAACGAGTCGTCATAGACCTTCTTTTAGATAAGTCAGTTAGAGAATGGGGTTGGAAAGTAGCGCCAAAAAGAGAAGTTATTCCTTCTTGGCCTAGAAGAGGCAAGGTAGAAGAGTTCGAAGAGGTTTTTAGAGATGGAGTCACCTATGACCCTCAACAGCTTGCCGAGGGTTGTATCAGGGCACTACCAAAAAGTGACGGTGGTATTGGTTTCTTTGCTGTCTGTTTTGAAAGAGATTAAACTTTCAGAACATTCATGTATATATGTGTATATCTGATATGTATTATTGCATTTTTGCTGTAGTACTACGGAAAAGACATTTCAATAATCTATACATCCCGCACATAAAGGAAGATTTTCGGGTAATATACTATTATAAAAATTATCGATGAGCTCTGTGAAAAGGTCGTAAATATAAAAGTTCTTTCTTGCGACAGTGGCAACAACCAAGTGAAACAGCGTGAGACGAGACTGCTCTAATCTATTTGCAGTCGTAGGCATTACAAATGACCGAACATGAGTCTTTAGGCCTGGAGCAAAATCAAGACGGCGGTGACACTTATAGACATCACAACCTAAGCGATGGGTGTATTTCGAGTGTTGAAGACGCCAACGAGCAGCCTAGTTCGTATGAAGAGGAAAGTGATGATGATATGCAATATTACGAACGTGCGATCCAGGAAATTTCTAGCGGTGACTCATATGTTTGTATGATTTGTACAGTAGAGATGGATTATACGTGCCAAATGTTTGCTTGCAAGAGATGTTATAGAGTGTTTGATTACGGATGCATAAGAGAATGGGCGTTAAAATCAACGGAAAAAACCGTAGATAGAATATGGAAATGTCCAAACTGCTATTATGTTAGCAAAAGAGTTCCGGTAAAAAATCGGCCCACATGTTGGTGCGGTAAAGTTGTTAATCCTGATCCGAATCCGCTGGATCCTAACTCATGTGGACAAACCTGCAATGCTTCTACTTGTATGCATGGTTGTTCCAAAATTTGTCATCTAGGGCCGCATCCAGAGTGTACTAGAATGGTCGAGATTATGTGCCACTGTGGTAAGCATTCGAAAAGTATCTTTTGTTACCAGTCTAAAGTTATGAAAAAAAACTTCAACTGTCAAGAAGTATGTGGATTGCCTTTATCTTGCTCCATCCACACCTGTAAAAAGAAATGCCACCCTGGCTTATGTGGGCCATGTCCAGAAATGATAATTAGTAAAGATAGTCCGAAAAAGCAAATAAAATGCTACTGTGGTAACCACACTCGTGCTAACATAAAGTGTAGTGAAACAAAGTTTCCCAAGTCCGGTAAGTCGTCGAAGGATGAAAATGGGAACAGGTGGATAGGCGTGTTTGCCTGTGCAGATAATAGAGTTGTCGACTACTCATGTCGCAAGCATTCATTCATAGAATCTTGCATAAGCCCACCCACAATTAATGGAGAAAAGGCATGCCCATTTTTGCCTAGCTCTTTGAAAACTTGTCCCTGTGGCCGGACAGCCCTAGAGGAACTGACTAAGCCTCGTAAGCATTGTGATGATCCGATACCAACCTGCGACTCAAGATGCGGTAAACCACTAAAATGTGGCAAACATTCGTGCCCCTTCACTTGTCATGATAAAGCCTGTATGGAACCCTGCTTGCAAATTGATAGTGTAAAATGTGCTTGTGAGCAAAGTACATTTTCAGTTCCATGTGGATTTCAAGGAAGGCCTCGCTGCAATATTAAATGCGAATCCCTGATGTCATGCCGTAGACATAGATGCACCGATAGGTGCTGCAGTGGTAGGCCATCGGCGATAAGAAGGAAGAAAAACTTGTTCAGAACGCAAGATTTGTTGGATGAGTCTCTTGTGGAAGCAAAACATATCTGCCTAAAACCGTGTAACTTGACCCTATCATGTGGAATTCATAAATGTCAGAGAAAATGTCACCCAGGAAAGTGTCCGCCCTGTTTAGAGAGTGATTCGAACGATCTGGTCTGCCCATGTGGCAATACAGTTGTTCCTGCACCCGTGCGTTGTGGCACGAAGCTACCTACATGTAATCATCCATGTATTAAAGTTGTGCGTGGCGAATCTACGTGTGGTCATAAACCAATGCCACATACCTGTCATTCCTTGGATGTGTCGTGCCCGCCATGTACGGAAACCGTATTTAAACCTTGTAAATGTGGGAAGAAAACTAAAGTGAGAACGGTTTGTTTTCAAACAGACGTATCATGTGGAATAAAATGTGGGATACCACTCTCTTACTGTTATCATACCTGCCAAAAAACATGTCATTTACCAGGAAATTGCCAAAAGGTGTGTAAACAGACCTGTGGGCAAAAAAGGCTCAATTGTAATCATGAATGTCCTAAACCGTGCCATGGTAAGACAGAGTGTCCCGATTTACCTTGTGCCACGCTAGTGAAAATTTATTGTAAATGTGGAAGGATCAAAAAAAGTGTTACTTGTGGCGCAAAAAGTGATAGAGTAAGTGTAACTGAATCTTCCGTGCTGGATTGCAATGAAGAATGTGAAGCTTTGAAACGACTAAAGGAATTGAAGGAGGCATTTGGAATTAAGGAAGAAACCAATAATTTTACAAGTAATGAACTAGATGCGTTAAAAAAACTGGTCTCTGTTGCTACAACATTTGAAGAACTGCAGTTACCGTTTACAGAGGCAGCATTATCAGTATATTCAAAGCAAGAAAGATGGTGTTCACAAATTGAAGCTATTCTTAATAAATTAATGGACGATAAAACACGTTCAAGCTTGCATTTCAAACCTATGAGGCCTCCTCAACGCCACTTCATCCGTGAACTAGCCAAAGCTTACGGCCTATATTCCGAGTCTCAGGACAGAGAGCCCATGAGATCTGTATTTATTAAGAAAGAAGATAATGGCGCAAGCAATAAACCAGTCTTATCATTAGCAGAAGCTTACCCACTATATGAATCATTTAAACAATTGCAGAAGGAAAGGAAAGCACAAGAATTTCAAGCTCGCACCACAGCTAAACTAATCAACTTCGAGGTTCAAGATACGGAACCTAAAGTAGAGGTGGCTAAGAAAAATGGTTTTTTGGTTCAAAATTTGGTTGCTGGAAATACTGCCGAAGATCTAAGGAGATTTTTTGAACCACATCTCAAGCATACGTTAGTAGTGAATCCTCAATACCTAATCCTTGATGATGGCAAAACAGCACTAGTGTATCCTGAAAATTACGAAACAGCATCCGTGAATACCGAACGTGACATGGAGCTTTTGGTTGGACACTTCGATTTTATGGCCAAAGAGGCATTTTTGGCCGATTCCATTTCGTTGTGTTCAACTGAAGAAGAACTTGAAAGAAGGTTGGATACGCCCGTAATTCAAGAGGATAGTCCTGTAATGGATAATAATACATGAACTATAATAGCGTGTCATTATTTATTACGCGGAATTCTAATTAAATAGAAATATCTAACTTTTATTTTTTTTCATCCTATCTCATTTCTTGTTTCTCCCTGTCGTTGCTAAAATACGAGGATCTGCATATGTTTACATATCAACGTTCCCGTAAACGAATGGAGAATACTGAGTGTCACGTTAATAATACGGATATTATAATTTGGAAACCTAGTCAAGTAAAACCAGAAGAGATTTTTCTTTTCTCTTAAGCTTTTTTGGCTTGACCAAACGAAAAGTCCCTCACACCCAAACACTGAAAGTAATTCTTCGTATTTAAATAATTCAAAAGTTATGATGAGCAGGCTCTATGTAAAAAAATGGCCCATAATTTTCCCTAGAACGTTATAAAAACGCGACTAGTGAGGTATTGAGTATGGAGAGTATATTTGGTGGGTTTGGAGATCTAGTTGTTCCTAGGCCAAAGGAGCATCTCGGTCAAACAGACCTTTCCTTCGGTGGAAAATTATTGCCTGCATTGAAAATTTGTGAAGATGGCGGTGAAAGTGGTTGTGGCGGTAAAGTCTGGATCGCTGGCGAACTGTTGTGCGAGTACATACTCGAGAAATCAGTTGACCATCTGCTAAGTAAGACGGTCAATGGTACGAAACAATTTAAAAAAGTCTTAGAATTGGGTAGTGGTACAGGTTTAGTTGGATTGTGCGTGGGGTTGTTGGAAAAAAACACATTCCACGATGGCACTAAAGTATATGTTACGGACATTGACAAGTTGATACCACTATTGAAAAGAAATATAGAACTGGACGAAGTTCAGTATGAAGTTCTTGCGAGGGAACTTTGGTGGGGTGAGCCGCTGTCGGCAGATTTCTCACCTCAAGAAGGTGCTATGCAAGCAAATAACGTTGATCTAGTTTTGGCAGCTGATTGTGTGTATCTCGAGGAAGCTTTTCCATTACTAGAAAAAACACTACTTGATCTCACTCACTGCATAAACCCACCTGTAATCTTGATGGCTTACAAGAAGAGAAGAAAAGCTGATAAACATTTTTTCAACAAGATTAAAAGAAATTTTGACGTTCTTGAAATTACAGATTTTAGTAAATTTGAACATTATCTTAAGGAAAGAACCCACTTGTTTCAGCTTATCAGGAAGTAACCTGACACAGTGAATTTATCTCTTAATGATCCTGATCTTATTATATTTAGTAATGAACTTTTCGATAGACATTTGTAATTCATGAAAAAACGATATAACATTCATTTTTGTAGTGTGGTGTACGCATGGTGGGACTGCTCTTCTTGAGCGAAATTTTGATCTTCAATAGAGTGAGCAACGACAACTCAAGGATAAAGACAGAACAGCGGTAAACATCGTTTGCAAAATAACTAGAGAGCCGGATCGATTTACTTTGCAAAGTTGCGTCCTTTTTCCACGACAGAATATGTCTGCATTATTTAATTTTCGTTCTCTTCTGCAAGTGATATTGTTACTGATTTGTTCATGTTCTTATGTTCATGGGCAGTGGCCGTCTCTCCTAGATCGTTACAAAAATCATGAGGTTTTGGGGGCCTTCTGGAAAATGGCACGTGTTGGTGAAAGGGCCAGTCCATATGTTAGTTTAGCATGTATTTTGATGGCCATCAGTCAATTTAACAGCTGATTGGAAGATACTTAGTCATATGGATTTAAAGTTACGCAAATCAAGGTCATAGAAGGTGCAGTACCTTTTAAAACAAAGAGTATAAGTGGATTCAGACGAAGTGTCTCTTTAATTCTATCGTCTGATAGCGTACAAGTAAGGGTGCTATGAGCTAGCACGCACAGCAAAAATATAAACACTTTTGTATTTTTTTTTATTTTATAGTGTTTTGTGTTGAGTATTCATCTATTCGACCTCTATAGAGATTTAAGAAGGGAATTCATTGTCACAATAAGGACGCATAGTTGTTCATTTTAGACATCATTTACAGCACTTCCGTAAACTACCCCATATTGCGATTGAATACTACCGAAAAGGCTCAAGAATTTACGTGGTGCCCAATCAATTATATAGAATGAGGAACAATGGTAAGTAATGAATAATCATGGTCAGTAATAAAAAAGCAATCTCGTCCATGTTTCTTTTTGAAACTCAGAGCTTGACTCTGTTGCATTGGTATTTCATCATTTGATGAATTATTCACTATTCCATCTTCTTCTTACACAAGTTTACCAATAAATAACTCATCTGAGTTATTCAGACTTTTTATTAGATCAGTTCGGCATATTTAACTATGCAAAAGTTTTACACTGCTAAAAAGTAGTGTAAACAACAAACTGTTAAAAAAATAAAAAGGGGTGAATCCATGGACCAAGAATAGTAAGCTCCATTGGGTTACTCGATCCAGCACGGGAAAGAGCAATCGTCATAACTATGGTTTAGATTCCATACAAACGGAATCCAGTACCGAAGAAAACACCAGTACCCTGCAATAGAGGTACCAGGTCAAGAAGCAGAATACCCAAGGGCATCCTCCTTAATGAGTTGATTTAAACAATTTAAAATTTTTAAATCTCATTACGTTTTCCGCATACGAATTGGTGGGAGACTTTCAACCCAAAGCATATTACTGAGTAAAAAAAATTTTACTCCATTTTGTAAGCTTCGATTTGTGACGATTCTTTGGTCATGGATTGAAGAACTTTAAACGAGAAGAAATTAGAAAACAGGTGAAGACCACTATTTAGTTCTTTACCGCAACATAGGATAAACAAAGTTATTTTCTTACTCCTTTATATATTTGAAAAAATATAAAATCCACGGAAAAACATCGAAAATTCATTTTTCATGAAGGAAAATTAGGGTTCATACAGGAGTAGAGTTCATTGATGTGGTAGCAACCTTGTTAGCACTCATATTGTTCGAACAAAAAATGCCCTCTCAAACTTTAGTTGAAGAGCGATAAGGCATCTGAATCTCAAAAGTTAGACATGTCGGGGAGCTTCTGGACATCTACACAAAGGCATCATTGGCAATATACCAAGGCATCATTGGCTAAAGAGAGGCAGAAGTTATGGCTATTGGAGTGCCAGCTGTTTCCTCAAGGTTTGAATATTGTAATGGATTCGAAGCAAAACGGCATCGAACAATCCATCACAAAGAATATACCAATAACTCACCGAGACTTACACTATGATAAAGATTATAATCTAAGGATCTACTGCTATTTCCTGATAATGAAGCTTGGAAGGAGACTAAATATAAGACAGTATGCACTGGCTACAGCACATATTTATCTATCAAGGTTTTTAATAAAGGCTTCAGTTAGAGAAATAAACCTATATATGCTGGTTACTACGTGTGTATATTTAGCATGCAAAGTTGAAGAATGCCCGCAATATATCAGAACTTTGGTAAGTGAAGCCCGTACCTTATGGCCCGAATTTATTCCTCCTGACCCTACTAAAGTTACTGAGTTTGAGTTCTACTTACTAGAAGAATTGGAAAGTTACTTAATTGTCCACCACCCTTATCAATCCTTAAAGCAAATTGTTCAAGTCTTAAAGCAACCGCCATTTCAAATAACACTATCGTCAGATGATCTACAAAACTGTTGGTCCTTAATCAACGACAGTTATATAAATGATGTTCATTTGCTTTACCCTCCTCATATTATCGCTGTTGCATGTTTATTCATTACGATTTCCATTCATGGGAAACCAACCAAAGGATCATCGTTAGCATCTGCGGCTTCTGAAGCCATCAGAGATCCTAAAAATTCTAGTTCTCCTGTTCAAATAGCTTTTAATCGTTTTATGGCAGAATCTCTTGTAGATCTTGAGGAGGTTATGGATACGATTCAAGAGCAAATTACATTATACGATCATTGGGACAAGTACCACGAACAATGGATAAAGTTTCTGCTACATACTTTGTATCTTAGACCAGCATCTGCAATTTAATCATGCGAAGAATAAATTTAAAAACCGTTAAGCCTGTAAATTCAATCATTATGGTGGTGATGATCCGTTTTGGAAATGTTTCGTCCTTGACTACCTTTGTTTAACATGATATTGGAACGTCAAGACATATTGAGAATAGGTACCGTTATAATGCATAATTAAAAATTGCTTTGATATTGAGGTGGAAAGCTGGGTCGGACCTTGACATGTATTAAATTTAAAGAATCGAACCTAGTGTTTTTTTCTCCAGTGTTCAAAAAATCCTTTCAATTTGGTCTACTGCAGTAGCCCACTTATAACACACATTCAAGATGGGTGAACCGTGGCTCAAACTTCCCCATTTTTCAGAGTATGTGCAACCACAAAACCTTTGTCAGAAATTCTTATGGCAGGCCAAATTGATAAACTAACAGAAATATTAAACGCCCCCCAAGTTAAAATACTAGAACATGTTGGCTTATTTCAAAAACATTTTCTTCCTTTTCTAAAGTGTTTGATAATACTTTTGCATATATATAAGTGGACACGGACTAGTAAAATTGAACAGCATCATAGTCTTGATTTTGTGTGAAATGAGGTTGAGGATAAAGATCGCATTGCTGCAATCACACGAACTACTAAAAGAAAACTCAAAATAACGATGGTGCGATATATAAGTATTTATCTTCTAGCACAATTATCTGCCATTTTGTTCTACAAATTATTTGGTTTCTTTTATTATGCCTTCAATACATGAGCGGCAACTTTTAGCACAGAAAAAGTTGCTCCTCCATTTTAAGGCAAACGTATTGGATTTCTGAGTTCTCTGAATCAGGAATTAATTACCATACGTGCAGCACAGCTATTAGTGAGGCTTTTATAGAATATGTTGCTATATAACATATGAAAAATATTGAATGGGAAGCTAGGCGATAGCTTCACCTTGACATTAAAAGGAATGTATTCTTATAAAAATGCCAGACCAAGACCAAACTGGAATCCTTTTCTTATCAAATCATTTTCGTGAGCGGTAATAGGCAAAGTAAAGTTTAGCTCGAATCTTGCCATTGGGTGCCTTAGTACAAGACCAATACCTGTGGATGTGGAGTGTTCCTTTGAAAGCTGTCCTATGCAATTACCCAACGACGTATTGTCATGATTAACCAATTTACCCCCATTAAAAAACCAATGTAACCTAAAGTTTGACTTTTCAACTTTTTTCCAGGGCAATCGAGAAAATACGCTAAGACCATAGGAAACAAAAGCATCACCACCTACTGCATCATATAAATCTCTGGGGCCTAACCCAAATGTTTGAAACCCCCGAATGTCGCTGGGCCCACCACTCTGAAACTTATCACATATATGTACAGGCAAGGATTGTTGTGAGGATAAGTTCTTTAGATATCCTGTTTTAATGGTAGTAGAAAAAGTAATAAAGTCGTCATTCATCCAACTTTTTACACTGTTCAATTCTAATTGGGTCTTTAAATGCTTTCCAGGCGAAAGTTCATTACTCCACTTCAACATCGAACCCTTAGTAGGGCACATAATATGATCTCTCTTGTCCAGCACGAATGTATGACCCAAAATTGTCCTTAACTGATCGCCTGCTTGAGATAACATTGTACCTGAATACATATAGGGCGCACTAGTGCCTTGTGAACATATCTTAGTGGATCTCCAGCAGGTCTCTAAAAACCACTCATGAAATAACGTGGGACTTTCATTAGAATGCGGATTGTGTAATAGTTTATGTAAGAACAGTGGCTCGTACCTCAAAGATAGTCTTGCTCCTCTTTGCCCAATATCTAATCCTTTATTTGTGTTCCAATTATAAAATTGACTAAAAACTTTCAAGTTTAGAATTGATTGGGGAGAAAGAGAAGAGTAAGAATTGAATAGAAAGGAGGAGTGTATTTTTGTACCTCTCAAAATTTCGAGATTGACTCTAGTAGGTAACTTTAAGTATTTTTTATCTATTAGTTTTTCAAATTGTAAGTAAGCCTCTGCATCATTATCGTTCCCAAAATTTGTCCCTGTCTTCGCTGTAAACGTTTTAGGAGGTAATATATCTAATTGTGAAACAACTTCCATCAAAGGCACCACATCATGTGTTTCTTTTTCATCGGAGATATATGTATTGCCTTGGAAGTGAAACGACTGTTTGGCGTTCAAGGCAATGTGGTGTTGGCACAATCTCTTATTTAACACATCCGCATTTTTCACTAGCTGCCCCAAAGTAATGGATTTCATAATAGTATCATCTAAGTATGCCTGTAGTACGCTAGGGTCGATATGATCTGTCCCTGTTGTTACTACACCCGCAACCCTAATTGGCTTTAAAGTAGAACTCTCATTGAAAATTGGCATCGGGCTGTCTAAGGAAATCTCATTATCAACACCAGATGATGAGGTCATGTTGAATTGAGCTACTTTTGTCTATTTGGCATCAAAACTTTTGCCACGTAAAACGCATCCTCATACAATAACTTTTTGTTACTTGCCATTATTTTCGGCAGCTTAGAAAATTCAGACGGGCGTAAAAACTATTAATCCGTAAGAATATCACTGTTTTATACTATTTCATTACAAAAACAATAACCAAATAATACCTTTGCATGGATTAGATTAGCCATAATTTCTACACTGTCATTATGAAATTACATATTTATTATATAGAAAAAAAAAATTCCTATTCAAAGCTTAAAAAAACAAAAATAATTAACTCTCTTGTCCCGATTTCTCCTGTCTGGCTTCTTCGTACAAGGGAGTGATGCATCTTCTACCACTTTCAGTTTTAAAATGCCTACCAAGAGCATCACTTCTTGCAAACTTTTTGCCACAACCCCAGGGTTTACCGTCCTTCAGCTTACCACCGCATACATACCTTTTCTTACCTGTATGCAAATCTTCGTGTCTCTTTCTATCATGTTGACGTGCAAACGCCTTACCACAAATAGAACAAATAAATGGCCTTTCATTTGTATGCGTTCTTAAGTGTGACTTTAAGTTATAAGGTCTTGTAAACTTCTTACCACATACATCACAAGCAAAATTCGCAGGATTTTTCCTATTATTTGTTACACTGTCTAGTTTTTCTAGATTGTCATTTTTCTTAACAGAAAATGTGCCATTATCGTTATTTTCGTGATTATCATCATTTTTGAAACCAACTTTCTGCTCAAATTGGCCCAAGCTATCTATGTCTAGAAGTATGCCAAGATCTTTGCTAGTGTCATCTAGTTCATTTTTAATATTGACAATGCCCGATTCAATTTTTGGTTTACTTGTTAACAAATTGTTATTATTATTATCCTCATTAAAATTGCTACTGTTAATGGTGTTATAGCTAGTTTTGCTATCATTGTCATAGCGCTCCCGATTATTGTCATTTTCACTGGATGGTAAAAGATCTGCCATCTCCAATAACTTTTCCCTATTTGCACTTATAGATTTAGCTTTTTCATCGGGAGATATGCTTCTTGATCTCGAGGATCTCCTGCTAGTGAAACTATTATTGGAAGTTTGAGAAGATCTTCTTCTTGATTTTTTAAGTTTCAATTTTCGACCGTTAATGATATCTTCGAAGGAGCGGTCAATATCACTGAGAGCTTCGTTGTTGTAATCATTATCATCTGGACGAAGTAGATTGTTATTGTTAGTAGCGCTATAACTTTCGTTATCCCGAACTTTTAGTTGTAACGTTCCGTCATCTTCGTTTTTAACTGGGAAGTGTCCCTCATTGAATTCCTGTATAGAAATGATGGGTGTTACCGGGGCAGCATGAGTGGAAGGAGAAGGTGTGGAAGAAGTTGGAATAGTCAATAACATCTTTTGGTTAGTACCGACTTTACTTTTATTAATGGCAATGGTACTGTTTTGAGTGTCAGCGGTATTAATAATTCCGTTATTACTGTTGTTGAAATCACTGTTGTTTGATGCTGATAAAAGGTTATTGTCTGAATATGTTAAAGATAGCAAGTCATCCAACTCATCAAGGTTTGAAATATGTTTATAACCATGTGAATTTACGGGCAGTAAATAATTTGAGTTCATAGATGCGACGCTCAAAAGATCGTCAAAAT
Source organism: Saccharomyces cerevisiae S288C (assembly GCF_000146045.2). NCBI lineage: Eukaryota > Fungi > Ascomycota > Saccharomycetes > Saccharomycetales > Saccharomycetaceae > Saccharomyces > Saccharomyces cerevisiae. Next base: position 580,252 of record NC_001146.8, on the reverse strand, counting down.
CATCGTTATTCGCGGTTAAGTGAGACATCGCAGGTGAAGAAACTAAGTCCTGTGGATACAAATAAGGCGTATGATAGTTTGATTCTGTATCGCTATAATTGGAGTCAATGCCCGAGCTCCTAGTGGTACCATCGTAATTAGATCTTGGAGATAAAAACTGGTTTGTGAGGGATGGCCGATGTTGATTATCAGCAGGTGTTAAGATATCGTCCCACTGAAATGTATCAGATTGTTCGACTTTTAAAGTTGGTGTTTGCTTCTGCTGTTGCTGTTGTTGTTGCTGTTGCTGTTGCTGTTGCTGTTGTAACTGTTGCTGTTGTAACTGTTGCTGTGGAAGATCTGGTTTGTATAGACTTTGGTAATTCAAATCTGCAGAATAAGAACCGCTTGACGGAGACAGCAAGCTGTTCACGTTAGAATCAAATGAGTCCGGGATGCCAGAGGAAAGGTTCTTTGATATTTTCTCCGATGAATTGGCGGAATCCATCCTCATATCCACATCTAAGTCCAAGTCCGATAATTGGAACGTATGTGATCCTGAATTGCTACTATTCCTGAAATTATTACGTCTGTAAGCGCTGTTATCGTCTATATCGTTTTTGTTGTTTATACTTTGCTCCTCTCCATTACTACTAGTCATGTAGGAAGCCATATTTCCGTTGCTGAATGACATCTTCCTTGTACTGTCTGACGAAACTTCCAATCGAGACTAAAAATACAACCTAGTTTTACTCGCGTTCAGAGTGTATAATCGTACTAAACTGCTGTGATGGCTATTGCCTGCTCTTTTGATTGTACTTTATCTAGCACTTCACAAGGTTTATAAACTCAATATCGGACTAATATGATAAAAAAAATTCAGGTGGGAAAAGTGAGAGGGTAGGCAAGAAGGTCGAAAGGAAAACAAAAAAACGTATCGCTGATATATAGCTCGCTCATGCAAGGCACAAATACAGGGGTAGGGTCCTCGACGTAGTAGACATTCTGCTTCTATAGATATTAATTAGTATAATGTTATTCAAGATAGCTTAGCAATTGTTAAATGCGCGGATGTACTTTTCAGCCCCCAACAGAGGGGCGAAGTTGCAACTAAGCTAAAGTGCAGTCAAAGCTGGAGCTCAACTGCTAACATAATAAGATGTGACTATAGTGCGCCTGGCAAGTTGCATGTTGCACTATATTACGACCAGTAATTTCCCTTGCCGAGCATATATGCCAATTGCCATTACGTGGGATATGGAAGAGGTGGGGTGCTTTTAGGTATTTGCTTTTTCTCTCATTTTTTGGATAGTACACTTTAAGCATGCGGTGTGTGGATGATGCCAAGAAAATTGAAAAATTTGGGCAGGCATTCGAGAAAGGGTCTTCAAAAAAATGCGAAGTAGTAGATATGAGTGCTTCCGTGCACAAATAGTCTTGTTCAATGGAGGTGTCATCAATAAATGTGTCTCAATACGGCACATCGTCATAAGGTAGCAGATGTTGCTAATAAGAAGGACGATAAATGCATTTCTGGGATGTATCCATTGCAATCTTACGGCGACGTGCATCCTGATTGCCTTCGTCATAACCATGTATGTGGTACTTGTATCTGAGCCTGCATCCGTAGACGGAACTATGGGAAATTTTCTTCCGTTTTCCAAGATGGATCTTGCGACGAAGAGGGACAGACCCTTTTATTCGAATTGTGTGAATACTCAGGACTATTTGTTGAATCCATCGTACATCAAGCAGAATGCCTCGTTTGTCATGCTAACAAGGAACGGGGAGCTAGAAGATGTTATCAAGACTATCAACAGTATAGAAGAGCATTTCAATCAGTGGTTCCACTATCCATATGTGTTCTTAAATGACCAGCCGTTTGAAGAGGACTTCAAAGCAAAAGTACGTGATGTTACAGTGGGCGCGCTGGTGGAATTTGGCACTATCGATGAGATATCTTGGAATTTTCCCAGTGACGTAAAGGATACGTTCGAGTTCTACAACGCAATTGAGGATCAAGGTGATAGAAGCATACTTTACGGAAACTTAGAATCATATCATAAGATGTGCCGGTTTTATTCAGGATTATTTTACAAGCACCCGCTAGTACAGAAGTACGAATGGTATTGGAGATTGGAACCCGATGTTGAGTTTTTCTGTGATATTACCTACGATCCCTTTTTGGAGATGCTCCGAACTAATAAGAAATATGGATTTACGATCATCATCCCCGAATTGTATTGGACAGTCCCAAATTTGTTTAGACACACTAAAAGCTTTATCAGTCAAAAAGGCGTTACGCTTGGGTCATTATGGAAACTATTTACAAAGGATTACGACATTTTTGAATCCGATGATCCGGAGTTACGGGACTGGATCAACTATGATTTTCAGGCCAAGGCTAAGATATCCGAAAAGATAGCCATCGAGCAGCTTTTGAAAAAGGGTGATGATTTCCAACAGATAAATGATGACAAAGAGGGAATAATGAATTTGATACATAAGGCTCGCTCTAGGAAGCATATCGTAGAAGACAAATTTTTCAATGAAGAGTACAATCTATGCCATTTCTGGAGTAATTTTGAGATTGCGCGGCTAAGCGTGTTCGACAATGACATTTACAACAGTTTTTTTCAATATTTGGAGAAAAGTGGTGGATTTTGGAAGGAAAGATGGGGGGACGCTCCTGTTCACTCTATTGGATTGTCGCTAACTCTGGATTTGGACGATGTACACTATTTTAGAGACATCGGATATAGACACTCCACAATACAGCATTGTCCACATAATGCCATGGGGAATGAGGAATTCTCCTACTTAGCCAGTGACTCAAAATTCAAACGTAAAAACGCGGCCTACGACGAGGGAAGGGAATTTGGGTGTGGCTGCAGGTGCAGATGTCCCAAGAAAAAGCGTGAAATTGAGGATTCCATGGGTTTCTGCGTAAATATTTGGGTAAATCTGCTTAACCAACAGAGGGGACACGAACGCCACGTCGAAGCACTCAACGGCAATGAAATGGAGGAGCACATAAGGGAAGACTATCTAAGACAGTTCGGAAACTAGTTTCTTTTATTGAGACTTATTTTTAATATATATAGTACATGAAATAATAAAAAACCGAAAAATGCATACATAAGGTTCTATTATATTCCCAATAGAATGATCGTTATTTTATTTTTTGAAAGGCATGAAAATAATTTCAAACACCGATTGTTTAACCACCGATTGTTTAACCACCGAAACCATATAAGGTTCTACCTTGTCTCTTCAAAGCATAAACAACATCCAAAGAAGTAACAGTCTTTCTCTTGGCGTGTTCAGTGTAAGTAACAGAGTCCCTGATGACGGATTCCAAGAAGGATTTCAAGACGGCTCTGACTTCTTCGTAGATCAAACCAGAAATACGCTTGACACCACCTCTTCTAGCTAATCTTCTGATAGCTGGCTTAGTGATACCTTGAATGTTATCTCTTAGAATCTTTCTGTGACGCTTGGCACCACCTTTTCCTAGACCTTTACCACCTTTACCTCTACCGGACATTATTTTATTGTATTGATTGTTGTTTTTGCTACTCTTTTGAACAAGATGTAGGAAAAAAGATAGAGAAAAGAATAAATTAAGCGAAAAAAAAAAAATCTCTTTCACCGCCTCATCCTAATATACTTATATATGATATAACTACATACGCACAAACACGTATGTATCTAGCCGAATAACAACAGCCCAGGCGCGAGTGAACAACATATTAAATTAAACGCCTTCTTGTCAGTTGTTTTGTTCTGGTCTGGTCTGCATTTCGCGCCCGAAAAAGCTTGAGACGCGAAGCTCCCAGAACGTCCTGCCATACAAATGCGAAACTCTCGGTCTAGTACCACTTTCCCGGTGCCAAACGACCACAGTTGTCCGTTCCGAGCACTTCGCATTAAGCGCGTGAAACTATTGGCACGCCCTAAGGGGCTCCTACGGATGGGAGTTGGTCATTTAGCGTTCATTATCGCCCAATGTGACGCACAATCACGGCTATGGCTCGGTGTCAAAACATAGTTTGCGTGATAACAGCGTGTTGTGCTCTCTCGCGTTGCTTCTTGTGACCGCAGTTGTATATAAATAATCTTTTTCTTGTTCTTTTATATAGGACCACTGTTTTGTGACTTCCACTTTGGCCCTTCCAACTGTTCTTCCCCTTTTACTAAAGGATCCAAGCAAACACTCCACAATGGCCAGAACTAAACAAACAGCTAGAAAATCCACTGGTGGTAAAGCCCCAAGAAAACAATTAGCCTCCAAGGCTGCCAGAAAATCCGCCCCATCTACCGGTGGTGTTAAGAAGCCTCACAGATATAAGCCAGGTACTGTTGCCTTGAGAGAAATTAGAAGATTCCAAAAATCTACTGAACTGTTGATCAGAAAGTTACCTTTCCAAAGATTGGTCAGAGAAATCGCTCAAGATTTCAAGACCGACTTGAGATTTCAATCTTCTGCTATCGGTGCTTTGCAAGAATCCGTCGAAGCATACTTAGTCTCTTTGTTTGAAGACACTAATCTGGCTGCTATTCACGCTAAGCGTGTTACTATCCAAAAGAAGGATATCAAATTGGCCAGAAGACTAAGAGGTGAAAGATCATGAATATAAAGCGGGAATTTTTTTTTTTCTATGCATTTAGACTGGGGGGACATCATACAAACATCTCCTTTTTTAATACATTATTCATCTATCTATTCGCAATGCTTTTAACGACATGAGGAGGGTATATATGCTGTAATTTATCGTTTACAGACATAATTGCGGGGCTAATTTTTAGATGCTTAGATAGTATACGTAATTTTATAACCGGCAAGAAACCATGTATAATAATTATCAATAAACATCATTTTCGAAGAGACTAGTTACGTAAAGGTAATCACTGTCTACATATTACCATTGTAGAGGCAACCAGTTGTTTTTACTAGCAATCCTCTTAATTTCGTCATCGTCATACATCTCGATGAACTGCTGATCAAGCGCCCTGGCCTTCGGAAATGCGAAACGTCTGTACTCATCAAAAATCATCGTTAGCGACCAATTTTGTAGTTTTCTTATACAACCAATCAAACACCCCGTTCTATGTTTGCCTCTATTACAATGTATCAGTATCGGTTGATTCGCAGGATTCAACACGATTTCTAGTGCCTTTGTCAGTAGATGAGACGGTATATTAACAAATGGCTCCTTATTACCGCTCATTCCAACTTGATATAATTTTATACCCGTTAACTTCAAAAAATTTAGATTTTCCTGCGGATATTCTTCCGGAATTAGTACCAAGATGGATTTCAACTTTAGTCTTTCATGCAAAAACGAAAAGTTCTCTTGTCGTGGGAAACTGCTACGGTATATCTCCCCAACGACGTGGCTAAAGTTTTCGGGAGGAATCACCTCTTTATTAATGACGTGATTTAGTGTGTTCATTACTTCTATAGTCTTTTGATGGTGCTCATTAGAATCATATCCGTCATCCTCGTCTTCATCAAACTCCTTCCGAGGAATATCTGACTTTTCTTCCCCGTGAAATCGCTTTAGTACTTCGTTAAATTCTACACTGAGGAGCTTGTCTTCTTGAATTATGTTATGGATATCTCTACCATCGCCATTGTCTATCAGTAACTTGCCATCTTCCTTGATTAGTCGTATGATTTCTGCCTCATTTTCTATCAAATCGTCAATCTTGCTGCTGCTTTTCGGATCACTTCCCTCATCATTCTTTGCTTGATATAAACCCATCTCCTTTTAAACTTTAGATGAAAAAGAAAAATTGATCCAGAAGAGAGTAGATAAAAAGCCGAACTGTAGCAAATTCAAAAATTAGAAAGTATTATTTAGTTACTGTCTTCAATTGAATCTTCTTTCCCAGTATCATTATTAAGTATTTCCTTCTCTTGTCTCTCAAGTTAACTCACGCAAAATTATTTTTATTTCCATTCCTTGAATTAAAGCCCAGCTTTTTTTCCATCTGGCGGGAATTGTCTGCTATTTTTTACCCGCGTCATCAAAAATATTGATAGCATAGTCTAATAATCAAACGCTTACAGATCAATAAATACTCATCCCGTAGCGCAGCGTACGTACTGTGCGTTCCAAATCTTGCAATTGCAAGAAGGATGTAAGCGCTTTTTTTAGACATTAATTTTTCCCTTATGTAGCTGGCAAAGTCGATATGTACTATAAAAAGCCATTGCAGTAGTATCATTCCCGGCTGCTTCCAAGTTGGCGAGCCGCAAGACTCAATGCCGCTGTATATTTTTACTGGGAAACAGGTTTGAGTGTTCACAGATTGAAATTTTTATTAATACCTATTAAAGTGAAATACTGACAGATACTATGTACATGTAGGGGTAAGTTGGTGTATGGTGTGTACAGCCAGGAGCAGCTCCATCTATAGCAAGCTTGAAGAGTACATATGGACGCTTAGTAACGTCTGGTTAGGCCGGTCTCTCGATAAAACCGCGAACCCGTTTCTTTCCCCCTGCCAGTCCTCTCTGTTAAGAGTTGAAGCCAGTTTAGTGATGCCGCCCAGTACTTCTATCGTATAATCTCCAAAAAGTGTGTATAGTTCGCTTACAGAGGGCATTTTCGATGAAATATCCGCGAACCCCAAGGCGCTCACTGATCCAGCATCTAAAATCGAAATACTCCCATGGTTGTGGTGGGATAGCGAGTCCAGAGTGTACTGGTCAAAGCATATCTCTGTAAACAAATCGTGGAATGGCACTATCGAGTTTTCTCCGACGGTCATGAGTAGACATTTCTGCCGGTTGCTTCCTTCGAACGGGTACACTAGTTTCTGAGTGATATCCATTTTAGTAAAAGCTTTCCCGACACCCTTTCCGAAGATTCTGCCGACCATTTCCCCAAATCCCAGTCCTACCATTTTTTCCATATCAGCATCGCTATTCAGCTTATTTTCCTGCAGATACTTCAGAAGATAGCCCCAAGCGGTGAGTAGTAGGACAATAAAGTTCAGCGCACAAGAAGTTATTTTCAAAGGACCCTTCCACTTAAATGGTGCGCAGTTGAAAAGAAACTGCATGGTTTGAATTATGTTAGTAGCAGTATTCAAAGCGGTTTCCGCTTTGTTTTGTGGTTGCGGTGCGGCAGTCACAGTTGTGATTTCGGTGATTGTTGACGTAGTAAATACAGTTGTTACATCGACCGAGTGACAAAGTACGGTTAGGGAGGTAACCAACGCAAGGAAAAGGACGGTTGTCCTTGATTCTCTGGAGTAAAGCATGATCTCGCGCACGCTCTTGCTATTGACAGCCTCGTTGTATCAACTTGTGTTTAGGAAAGGAGGCAGAATAAAGATTAAAAATGGAAGAAAAGACTCAATGGTTCCAGCGAAACAAAGATGCTTGAAAAAAAAAATAATTCAGAAACGAGTCTCTTGTCAGGAAAGCAGTGTCAGGAAAACAGTGTCTGTTCTATAGTTTGTGTTGTGTCCCTCAAGCACTTTTGTTGTTAAAAAACCTTGCTAAAGTTTTGTACAGGTTTATACCGTTGTGCAAAAACTGCTGCTAGGATAACTGAACAGTTGTTTCTGTGGCAGATGTCGTGAATAGGCGCCTTTATTTTAAGGGTCCAGTGATTCGCGATGTGAATAAATACGCGCGCCGCTCTCGAAGGAACCTTTTGAGGCTGCTTCTGTCGATAAGAAGGCTTGGCAAAGGCCTTTGCTTTACTGCTTCTTTCCCGCCTTTTTGGTGCATTGGGTTAATTGATGAATATGCGTAAAATTTAAATCAGACTATGAAAACATATATAACAACTATTACAAGAGGGAAGTGGTAGTCTACTTGAAGAGGCGCGCCAGAAGAAAACGGTGGTAAGTACGAAGTTATGTGTAGACTAACTTGCTCGTTAAAAGTATTTCGTCAGCCGTGCCAAACAGTTCGAACTATCGGAACTTCTGACGGTTCACTGATGTACAAAAGTTGAGAGCCATTTTCGTAACCGGCTTTTTGTCCCATGCTCAGAAGGATGCATTGGTACGGTCACTTCGATATTCCTTCTCTGTGAGTGGAGCCAGAGCTTTTTGTTAGTTTCTAGTTCTGTTGCTGTGCGAGACTCACGAACAAGTAGTAGCCGGCATGGTTTAGATGGTTCTGGCACGGTAAGCTGAGGAGCGCTATTATGGTTGCGGGTAGTACAGTCATTAGAAGGTGGAATAGATTCCTTGCATATGTCTATCAGTGCCTGAAACGCCCTCTCAATGAGGGAGGTGCCAGGACTCAAAATTAAGGATTGTTCGGCGGGATGCGGTAAGCCTTCGTATACTAGGTTGTTGGACGGAAAAATCTGATACGGCTTGATCTGAATGTTAGGATCGACCTTACTGTCTAAAGTATCGAGAGTGATGTTTCCTTTTCGGTTTAAAGACTTCTTCTCGCCGACATCGAGAGAAAAATGAATGTGATCAAGAACCAGATCTATTTCTCTTTGTGTGTTTTTCCAGGGACAAAAAATGGAGTAGGGCTCAATCCTCTGGAAACCTTCGTATTTGTATTGGTATGAATAAAAACGGCACTCTGCTTCCTCCATAAGTTGGTCGTAGCTGGGCATTGTATCGAAGTTGAAGGGTCTCTTCCAGAATGGAATACTTTTATTTGAGGGATTGTAGTACCTTCTGGGCTCAGATTGTTCGTCTAAAAGCAGGTATTGAACAGCTATCATCTTGCGCTCAAATTTAAATTCGAGGGAATCGTAGTCAATGTTCTTTGTACTTCTCAGAAAGAGTGGACAGTATTTTCCCATTTTGCTTTCAAACCAGTTCTGTGGCCTGTCAAGGTACTGTTGCATGTATGAAGGAACTACAGTAGTCAACGTGTGGTTAGACTGGGAAAATTCCGCTGCGGACCCGACGCTGCAGCTTATATTTTGATTGCGGGGAGCAGGAGCGCAGGCATCTTGTTTAGATTTTTGGCTTGGATAATGTTTGTGGTGATCAGTGGAATTTATTGGGCAGTAAATTTCAGTTGGAATGATAGATTCATTCGTCTCTTTTGTTCTGGAGTCCTTGGTGCGGCGGAAATCAAAGCAAGTCACTTCTGCGTTAAGCGATGCGAAATTGCCGTCTGGAAATGACGATATGTGGGGAGAATGAGGAGGATTCCATGACGAATAAACTGATGAGGATGTGCTAACAGATGAGGTTAGTGAGGGTACCGATTCGTTGTTTTCTGACGCAGAGTCTGTTGTGGGAGATGTGGTAGCGTTATTTCTTTGCACAAGAGAAGGTGGGAGCATAGCACGGTTGTGGGAGGAGGAAGAAAGCATTACGTTGCAACTATCATTTACGGAGTGGGATAAGAGGTAGGAGGTTGTCATAGCGGTGCTTTCTTCCTGGTGCATGGCAGAAGACGTTGGCAGTAATTCGTTTATTATGGTGACATTGTCGTGATTAGAAAGGACTGTCTCTTTTACCATTGCCTCGGGTATGTTTTTTGACGCTTGCCCTGAACTTACTCCAGAGCAAGCCTCAGTAGAAGAATGACCGGAATGATTCCTCTTATACACGTTCCAGAGCGGAGCATTCTTGACATCATAAAAAAAGTTGCTGACAGGATCTTTGGACTGGTTGACGTTAAGTGGTTCCGTAGCTGGTCTGATGTTTTCTTGTACGGTATCACTGACGGCTGAGAAACCTTCAGAGGAACCGCTTTCGGGAACAGACTTGGAGGATTGCAAATTAAGCCATTGAAAGTCTAGCCCAACCTTGTTGCAAAAGGCCTTGAACTCCTGGAAAGATGTAGACATTATGTGGGCGAAAAACAAAATTAGACCAACGCTTTAGCAAATTTTTTCAACCTCAAATTGATATTTGAAGATTAGATCGGATGGTTTTTTTTCCTGTGGTGTAGGCCAAGCTTAAACAAGGTTTTAAGTGAAAGTGGAAATAATTGTGATAAACATGCGGAAAGAGTGCCAGCCTTAAATAATTCCGCATTGTTGCTATGTCGTTTTGTTTTTGTTTTTGTTTTCGTCTTATTGGTATTTGTTCATTTTACGACCACAAAGGATCCAGGGCTTCTACTTGCACAGGGAGGGTTGCTTGGTTAATACAATACAAACGTCAGAGATATTAAGATTTGTAAAGGGTGCATTCAATGAGTTTTTCCTCAATGTGCCCTAGAAAGGAAGTAGTACGAACATTTCTCAGTCGGAGTTTGCCGGAAATTCGAATGACAGTGTAAGTTGAGTTTTGTGGCACAGGGATAATGAGCGGTGGTGCTGGCACACAGTAGTGACGTTGGTTTGGTAGTGTGGAGGGACGGTGGAAAACAGATAACAGTGGTCTCTTGGCCCAGTTGGTTAAGGCACCGTGCTAATAACGCGGGGATCAGCGGTTCGATCCCGCTAGAGACCATTCTTTTTTTTTGCATTGGCAATGTGATTTATAAAAGTTTTCTTAGTCCAGATTGTAAAAATGTTAGATGGGACTACAGTGCACGTACGCAGTCATTAGGACATAGGCACTGGCTCGTCTTACTGTGTAAATAAAAACTACTTAAGTTCGAGAATCTCAAATTAACTTCTAGAGCATGGCTAGTTATTCTTTAGTTGAATCGAATTCTTTCGGGTCAGAAAATTGGTGTCTTAAGTTACAGCCTAGTTATAAACATGGTCTTTTAACTGGATTAAGTAATGGCGAAATACGTTTGCTAGACTGGAGTACTGGTAAATCAGTACAAAAGATTAAGGCGAGCGAAACTGCAATCAATGATATGAAGGTCATCGGTAGCGACTTCTCTGCTGGTCATCTAGTTAGTAGCGCCTCTATCGACGCGGTGAAAGTTTTCGATATAAGGACGAATGACCGCATTGCTCAAATTCAAAACGAGGCCAACTCCCCCTTTATTTCCTTAGATTCTCGTCATGGTCTATTGGCCTGTGGTACCGAATTGCAGGGAATTGACGCTGCTGTATACATATATGATATTCGCAAATGGGACACTCCATTGAGATCATTAATTGACTCTCACCATGATGACGTTACCTGTATTAAATTTCATCCTTCTGACGTCAATATTTTGCTCAGTGGTTCAACTGATGGTTACACGAACATTTATGACTTGAAACAAGATGAGGAGGAGGACGCTTTACACCAAGTTATTAATTATGCGTCAATACATTCCTGTGGATGGTTGTCCCCAAAGAGGATATTTACACTATCACATATGGAAACATTTGCAATTCACGAATTGAACGACAAATCTGACGAATTGAAAGAGCCACAACCCTTGGACTTTGGTGATGTAAGAGAAATATGGAACTGTGACTACGTGGTAGATATTTACCCTGGACTCATTGCAACCGGTAAAACCCAAGAAAATTGTGGAGAGTTGTGCCTCCTACCATTTAAAGATGAGAAGGTGGATACTGAAAACGGTATTGTTATCCCACACGCCCATGGAGACGAGGTCGTCAGAGATATTTTTATACCAGCACAACATAGCAACATGTTATACTCCTGTGGTGAAGATGGTTGCGTTAAAATTTGGGAAAACAAACAGGGGCCGTTAGATATTCCAGAAAATTTTTGGGATTACTCTAAAAAAATGAACGTCTTAGGAGATGACGACAGAGAAGGTTCCATTAATTTAGACGAACCTCTTATTATTCAAAAAGAATCGGTTTCCACGAGGCCAAGGAAGGAGAAACACAAGAAAGCCAAGAAACATTCCATGAAAAGTCGTTTCAAACCATACTAGTTTCATAAAGACAATACATCTAAAGAGATGCCTAACATCTGCAAGAGATTTCGGCAGAACTACTCTATAACTTAAAAAACGAAGCATACATTCCAAACAAGTTGATACTTCTAGATCATAGTTTATCTTCATAGGGCTTCTTTTGTTGGTACAATGTTATAACAACTATATTTCTGCTATATAGAGTATTAATGCATTTTTTTTTTTTATCTCCAGCATTAAACGTGCACGCTTCTATAAGGTGGAAAAAAAATACTAGAAAAGGAATAAGTGAAACACCACGTTGATGGTGAAAAAATATAAAGGGGCGAGCTGGGAATTGAACCCAGGGCCTCTCGCATGCTTTGTCTTCCTGTTTAGGCAGGAAGTCGCCCAAAGCGAGAATCATACCACTAGACCACACGCCCGATTATTTTATGGTGATTTCTGTCTCACAGGAAATTGTTATCAAAGGATAAATAGCATATTTGTCTTAAAGAAGGTTTTATAAATAGACATGCAGAATGTACTTATCAGTGGTATTGGAATGTGTTGGAATAAAAATCAACTATCATCTACTAACTAGTATTTACGTTACTAGTATATTATCATATACGGTGTTAGAAGATGACGCAAATGATGAGAAATAGTCATCTAAATTAGTGGAAGCTGAAACGCAAGGATTGATAATGTAATAGGATCAATGAATATTAACATATAAAATGATGATAATAATATTTATAGAATTGTATAGAATTGCAGATTCCCTTTTATGGATTCCTAAATCCTCGAGGAGAACTTCTAGTATATCTACATACCTAATATTATTGCCTTATAAAAAATGGAATCCCAACAATTACATCAAAATCCACATTTTTCTTCATGGTAGCGCCTATGCTTCGGTTACTTCTAAGGAAGTCCCATCAAATCAAGATCCGTTAGCCGTTTCAGCTTCCAATTTACCGGAATTTGATAGAGATTCCACTAAGGTTAATTCTCAACAAGAGACAACACCTGGGACATCAGCTGTTCCAGAGAACCATCATCATGTCTCTCCTCAACCTGCTTCAGTACCACCTCCACAGAATGGACAGTACCAACAGCACGGCATGATGACCCCAAACAAAGCTATGGCCTCTAACTGGGCACATTACCAACAACCATCTATGATGACGTGTTCACATTATCAAACGTCACCTGCGTATTATCAACCGGACCCACACTATCCGTTGCCACGGTATATCCCACCACTGAGTACTTCCTCACCTGATCCAATCGATTTAAAAAATCAACACTCTGAAATACCTCAAGCTAAGACAAAGGTGGGAAATAACGTCTTACCACCACACACTTTAACATCAGAAGAAAACTTTTCTACATGGGTTAAATTTTACATCAGATTTTTGAAGAACTCTAATCTCGGTGACATCATTCCAAATGACCAGGGTGAAATCAAAAGACAAATGACTTATGAAGAACATGCGTATATATACAATACCTTCCAAGCATTTGCCCCATTTCATTTATTGCCAACATGGGTAAAACAAATTTTAGAAATTAATTATGCTGACATCCTTACAGTCCTTTGTAAAAGTGTGTCCAAAATGCAAACTAACAATCAAGAATTAAAGGATTGGATAGCTCTTGCCAACCTTGAGTACGACGGAAGTACATCTGCTGATACATTTGAAATTACAGTCAGTACGATCATTCAGAGGCTAAAAGAAAACAATATCAATGTTAGCGACAGATTGGCCTGTCAACTAATACTTAAAGGTCTATCCGGTGACTTCAAATACCTACGTAATCAATATCGTACCAAAACGAACATGAAACTTTCCCAATTATTCGCTGAAATTCAGTTAATATATGACGAAAATAAAATCATGAATCTAAATAAACCGTCCCAATACAAACAACACAGCGAATACAAAAATGTTTCTCGCACATCTCCAAACACGACTAACACAAAGGTTACAACTCGTAATTATCAGAGAACAAATAGTTCAAAACCAAGAGCAGCAAAAGCTCACAATATTGCTACATCTAGTAAATTCTCAAGGGTGAACAATGATCACATTAATGAATCAACCGTTTCATCACAATACTTAAGCGATGACAACGAACTTAGTCTTAGGCCAGCAACAGAAAGAATCTAAGCCAACACACACAGTAGACTCGAATGACGAACTACCTGATCACCTTCTTATTGATTCAGGAGCTTCGCAAACGCTTGTCAGATCAGCCCATTATTTACACCATGCAACACCCAATTCTGAAATAAACATAGTCGATGCTCAAAAACAAGACATTCCTATAAATGCCATTGGTAATCTTCACTTCAACTTTCAGAACGGCACCAAAACATCAATAAAAGCACTACACACACCAAACATAGCCTATGATCTATTAAGTTTGAGTGAGCTGGCTAATCAAAATATTACTGCCTGCTTTACCAGAAACACTTTAGAAAGATCGGATGGTACAGTACTAGCTCCCATAGTCAAACATGGAGACTTTTACTGGTTATCTAAAAAATACCTAATTCCTTCGCACATTTCAAAGCTAACAATAAACAACGTCAACAAAAGCAAAAGCGTAAATAAATATCCATATCCGTTAATACATCGAATGCTTGGACATGCTAACTTCCGAAGTATTCAGAAGTCTCTTAAGAAGAATGCAGTTACATATTTGAAGGAATCGGATATTGAATGGTCTAACGCTAGCACATATCAATGTCCTGACTGTCTAATCGGCAAAAGCACGAAACATAGACATGTCAAAGGATCACGACTAAAGTACCAAGAATCATATGAGCCTTTTCAGTACTTGCATACCGATATATTTGGTCCTGTACATCACTTACCGAAAAGTGCACCTTCTTACTTTATATCGTTTACAGATGAGAAAACCAGATTCCAATGGGTGTACCCATTACACGACCGTCGTGAAGAATCTATCCTCAATGTTTTTACATCGATATTAGCATTTATTAAGAACCAATTCAATGCTCGCGTTCTAGTTATCCAGATGGATCGTGGCTCCGAGTACACTAACAAAACTCTTCATAAGTTCTTTACGAACAGAGGTATTACTGCATGCTATACAACCACGGCAGATTCTAGAGCACACGGTGTCGCTGAACGATTAAATCGTACTTTATTAAACGATTGTCGCACACTGCTTCATTGCAGTGGTCTACCAAATCATCTATGGTTCTCAGCAGTCGAATTTTCTACTATAATCAGAAATTCATTAGTCTCACCAAAAAACGATAAATCCGCAAGACAACATGCAGGTTTAGCTGGACTGGACATTACTACTATACTACCTTTCGGTCAACCGGTTATAGTTAACAACCATAATCCCGACTCGAAAATACATCCTCGTGGCATTCCAGGTTACGCCTTACATCCGTCACGAAACTCTTATGGCTATATTATCTATCTTCCATCATTAAAAAAGACAGTAGATACTACCAATTACGTTATATTACAAAACAAGCAAACGAAATTGGACCAGTTCGACTACGATACACTCACTTTTGATGATGATCTCAATCGTTTAACAGCCCATAACCAATCTTTTATTGAACAAAATGAAACGGAGCAGTCATATGATCAAAATACAGAATCTGATCATGACTATCAATCGGAGATTGAAATAAACTCTGATCCTCTAGTGAACGACTTCTCGTCCCAATCAATAAACCCTTTACAATTAGACAAGGAACCAGTCCAAAAAGTACGTGCACCAAAAGAAGTTGATGCCGACATATCTGAATACAATATTCTTCCATCTACTATACGATCTCGTACACCCCATATCATTAATAAAGAGAGTACCGAAATGGTTGGTACCGTTGAATCAGATACTACTTCACCTAGACACTCGTCTACCTTCACTGCACGAAACCAAAAGCGACCTGGTAGTCCCAATGATATGATTGATTTGACCTCACAGGATAGAGTTAATTATGGACTTGAAAACATCAAAACTACACGTTTGGGTGGTACGGAGGAACCATATATTCAACGAAATAGTGATACAAATATCAAATACAGGACTACAAATAGTACGCCCTCAATAGATGACCGTTCGTCCAACAGTGAATCCACTACTCCCATCATCTCCATAGAAACAAAGGCTGTATGTGATAATACACCCTCCATTGATACGGATCCGCCAGAATATCGATCTTCTGACCATGCGACTCCTAATATAATGCCTGACAAATCCTCAAAAAATGTTACGGCTGATTCTATTCTTGACGACCTCCCACTTCCTGACTTAACCCATCAATCTCCTACGGACACTTCTGATGTTTCAAAAGATATTCCACACATACACTCTCGTCAGACTAATTCCAGTTTGGGTGGTATGGATGATTCTAATGTTCTGACTACTACCAAAAGTAAGAAAAGATCATTAGAAGATAATGAAACTGAAATTGAGGTATCCCGAGACACATGGAATAATAAGAATATGAGAAGTCTGGAACCACCAAGATCGAAGAAACGCATAAATTTAATTGCAGCAATAAAAGGAGTGAAATCGATCAAACCAGTTCGAACGACCTTAAGATATGATGAAGCAATTACTTATAATAAAGACAACAAAGAAAAAGACAGATATGTTGAAGCTTATCATAAAGAAATTAGCCAACTATTGAAAATGAACACTTGGGATACAAACAAATATTATGATAGAAATGACATAGATCCTAAAAAAGTAATAAACTCAATGTTTATATTTAACAAGAAACGTGATGGTACACACAAAGCTAGATTTGTTGCAAGAGGCGACATTCAACACCCCGATACATATGATTCTGATATGCAATCCAATACCGTACATCACTATGCACTGATGACGTCACTGTCAATCGCATTAGACAACGACTATTATATCACACAGCTGGACATATCCTCTGCTTACTTATATGCTGATATCAAAGAAGAATTATACATAAGACCTCCACCACATTTAGGTTTGAATGATAAATTACTACGTTTGAGAAAATCACTCTATGGTTTGAAACAAAGTGGTGCAAACTGGTATGAAACCATTAAATCATATTTAATAAATTGTTGCGACATGCAAGAAGTTCGCGGATGGTCATGCGTATTTAAAAATAGTCAAGTAACAATTTGCTTATTCGTTGATGATATGATATTATTCAGCAAAGACTTAAATGCAAATAAGAAAATCATAACAACACTCAAGAAACAATACGATACAAAGATAATAAATCTGGGTGAAAGTGATAACGACATTCAGTACGACATACTTGGATTAGAGATCAAATATCAAAGAAGCAAGTACATGAAATTAGGTATGGAAAAATCCTTGACAGAAAAATTACCCAAACTAAACGTACCTTTGAACCCAAAAGGAAAGAAACTTAGAGCTCCAGGTCAACCAGGTCATTATATAGACCAGGATGAACTAGAAATAGATGAAGATGAATACAAAGAGAAAGTACATGAAATGCAAAAGTTGATTGGTCTAGCTTCATATGTTGGATATAAATTTAGATTTGACTTACTATACTACATCAACACACTTGCTCAACATATACTATTCCCCTCTAGGCAAGTTTTAGACATGACATATGAGTTAATACAATTCATGTGGGACACTAGAGATAAACAATTAATATGGCACAAAAACAAACCTACCAAGCCAGATAATAAACTAGTCGCAATAAGCGATGCTTCATATGGTAACCAACCATATTACAAGTCACAAATTGGTAACATTTTCCTACTCAACGGAAAAGTGATTGGAGGAAAGTCGACAAAGGCTTCGTTAACATGCACTTCAACTACAGAAGCAGAAATACACGCAGTCAGTGAAGCTATTCCGCTATTGAATAACCTCAGTCACCTTGTGCAAGAACTTAACAAGAAACCAATTATTAAAGGCTTACTTACTGATAGTAGATCAACGATCAGTATAATTAAGTCTACAAATGAAGAGAAATTTAGAAACAGATTTTTTGGCACAAAGGCAATGAGACTTAGAGATGAAGTATCAGGTAATAATTTATACGTATACTACATCGAGACCAAGAAGAACATTGCTGATGTGATGACAAAACCTCTTCCGATAAAAACATTTAAACTATTAACTAACAAATGGATTCATTAGATCTATTACATTATGGGTGGTATGTTGGAATAAAAATCAACTATCATCTACTAACTAGTATTTACGTTACTAGTATATTATCATATACGGTGTTAGAAGATGACGCAAATGATGAGAAATAGTCATCTAAATTAGTGGAAGCTGAAACGCAAGGATTGATAATGTAATAGGATCAATGAATATTAACATATAAAATGATGATAATAATATTTATAGAATTGTATAGAATTGCAGATTCCCTTTTATGGATTCCTAAATCCTCGAGGAGAACTTCTAGTATATCTACATACCTAATATTATTGCCTTATAAAAAATGGAATCCCAACAATTACATCAAAATCCACATTCTTTTCAGAATGAAACTCTAACATCATCTGTTTAGTATTATTTGTAATACTAGCATGGTATCTGTTGATAATTAGAGGTTAAAAATTAGTATTAATGAAGAAGTGAGTACTGATCTTCTTATACTAAATAAGAGAGGTATATAAAACACACGCCGATTGGTCATATTAATCATGACCAATATAATAGTGATTCCGGTAGTTACTATACATTGATGTGACGACTCATATTCCTCATATATGTACCTACCATATCATGTTCAACTAATAGATCTTTAACACAGCTTCAGTATTGTCTGAGCTTCTCGTTTAACATTCCTTCTGCAATAGGCGCAATCACACTTAAACGTATACGAGTTGTACATTAATATACGATGTAAGCATTAGATTGTTACCATAGCAACTCATGTTACTATTAATTACTCTCGTTCCAACAGTATCATATGCGATGTAAAAAGAAGACATAAAGATTGAAAACAAATCATTAAATTTGATGGAAAGTTGAAATGCAAGGATTGATAATGTAATAGGATAATGAATGTTAGAATTGTGCAAGGATTTGACAACTGTTTCTATGTTTTATGTTATCTTCTTACGATCCATATTATAATAATACTGGTAATACAAATACTAGTCCATTGACGATCTATGATTCTTTTTCCAACACACGTAATACCGCTATTATTTATTCTTTTATACTCCTTTTTCTTCTTTGTTCACATTTAGTTTTTGAAAAGAAGTAATCAAAAAAAAATAAAAAACAAATAAACACATATGCAAATATGTTCTATCAAAGAGGTATATGAAACTGTTTGAATGTAAATCAAATATTATTGCGATTAAAAGCAACACTGCCAGAATTTACTTTTTCTTACTTATAGTGCTAACACTAACAAGTTCCTTTAAATTATAGGAGTTTATTCCTGTGAAGCCGAATCTGCCTGTCTCTCACGCAGCAAACTTAATTATCCAAGATATTAATGGAACTTCGAATCCAACTCAAAATTATTTTTTTTACGTACTTTCTCCCCTATCGAAGTTTCCTAGAACACTACTTTTCATATATGTTGTTATCGTTACCATTTGGATCATGTGCCTTTGCCAACTTCAATATAGTTTGCGATTACTCTTTTAAGTAATCATTTGATGCTTTACTTGTAATATAGTCGTTAATGCTTAGTGTGTGCTACAGCGTTTCAACTTGACAAACATTGATGGGAAAAGCAACTTCAATTCGTTATATCTGACATTTGCTGGATCACAGACCGTAATAACGGGCTTCTATGGCCAAGTTGGTAAGGCGCCACACTAGTAATGTGGAGATCATCGGTTCAAATCCGATTGGAAGCATAATTTTTTTTCCATCATTCCTATTCAAAAGGTAAGATAGTGTATATCTGAACATGGAATGTGCAATTAAGACATTTATTTAAGTGTGATTTCTTTTTTTTTATAAAAGTTATAATGCATAATTTATATGAGTGGGGCTAAATATCCCCGTCTACTTTGTAAATGTCTTTCTATTTCAATGAATATTATATAAGTATATCGGTGAGGCTAAAACTATTTTGGGGTAACTTTTGTGTAAGTGCTAACTGTTTGCAGTAGACCGTCCTCTACGTTGTAAAGCAGACCGTATACCTGTAATTCTCCATTTTGTACAGCAGTTTGCACAGTAGGGTTTTCAATAATCCTATTAAACTGCCTTTTGACGTTACAGTGCGACAGGTAATGAGATTTTTCACGTTGCGTTTTCAAATGGATCAAATTTTGTGACTCTTCATGGTACATGGTGTCAATATCGTCTAAGTACTTGTACAGATGAGAACAGTTAACTTTTGGTAAGGCTTCCCTTTGGTTAGTTAAACATGTCTTTATACCACCACAATCAGTGTGGCCACAAATAATAACTTTGTTAACTTTTAGACAAATAATGGCAAACTCTAAAGTGGCCTTCAAAGTTAAATCCTCTGAGTGACATATGTTAGCAACATTTTTCCAAGTGAACACTTCGCCGGGCAAGACACCTAAACAGTTTTCGTTGTAACGCGAATCGGAGCAGCCGATGAAAAGAGTGTGAGGGGACTGGCCCTTCGCATTGTGATCTGGGAACAAAGTTGGCTGTATGTTGTTCATCTGGGAGGCCCATTTGGCATTGGCGGCCAAGATATCTTGTAGGTTTGAGTTGTGACTCAATGTGAATATAGATGAAGATTCGGTAGCGCTCATTCTGATGTGTAATAATTGAAATTTGTAGTCTTAGCTGTAGTTGATGTGGTTGGGGTTTTCAGAAGAAAACGAACAAGAATTAGAAGAGGACAGCTCTTACCTATCCTCGAGAATCATTACTTCCTAAGTATTTATAGTACTCTATGTCAGCCTACTTGTTCATTTCAAAATTACTCATCGAGAGAGGGGGAGGAAGGAATCACTAGTAATTTTTTCGGCTTGATAAGCGTCATGGTGACAATGCGAATTAATTCAGTGGCGTCAAGTTAGCTCATTCTGACGTCAACATCGAAACGGGAACGAACGTTCGTGCGGGGTGATGGTTAGAAAGCACGTGACTTACGTTACTATCACGTGATAACAATCACACTGTACGGCTGATCAAATTTTTTTCGGCGCCGAGTTTAGGTGAATCACGTGTGCCTGACCACCTTCTCCGAGCATCGGGCGTCATAGGTCACTCATCAACCAACCATATTGCAGAAACCTTCTTTTATTTTTTTTGGTAGCTCGGTATTGTTATTTAGCGATTAAAGGAAGACCCTCATATATATATCCCCGTACAATACATGCCTACACTGAATATATATATAAGTGTTTTATGTGGGTGAGCACATAGGACTATCTATATTTTCCATAGGTCTTTTTTCTTGTTTTCTTCCGCTTCATTGGCTTATTCTTGATTGATTGATTTCTTTACTCTACCGTAGATCTATTTCAACAGTACCTTAATATTACTGGTAACAATCAAGGTTCATTATTCTCCCTATCCTCATTCTTCTCCCTTTTCCTCCATAATTGTAAGAGAAAAATGCTTAACAGAACAATTGCTAAGAGAACTTTAGCCACTGCCGCTCAGGCGGAACGCACCCTACCCAAGAAGTATGGCGGTCGTTTCACCGTCACTTTGATACCTGGTGACGGTGTTGGGAAAGAAATCACTGATTCAGTGAGAACCATTTTTGAGGCTGAAAATATCCCGATCGACTGGGAAACTATAAACATTAAGCAAACAGATCATAAGGAAGGCGTCTATGAAGCTGTTGAGTCTCTAAAGAGAAATAAGATTGGTCTTAAGGGGCTATGGCACACTCCTGCTGACCAAACAGGTCACGGTTCACTAAACGTTGCTTTGCGTAAACAACTAGATATCTACGCCAATGTGGCCCTTTTCAAATCCTTGAAGGGTGTCAAGACTAGAATTCCAGACATAGATTTGATTGTCATTAGAGAAAACACGGAGGGTGAGTTCTCAGGCCTGGAACATGAATCCGTCCCTGGTGTAGTGGAATCTTTGAAAGTTATGACTAGACCTAAGACAGAAAGGATCGCCAGATTTGCCTTTGACTTCGCCAAGAAATACAACAGAAAGTCTGTCACAGCTGTGCATAAGGCAAATATCATGAAGTTAGGTGACGGTCTGTTCAGAAATATAATAACTGAAATTGGCCAAAAAGAATATCCTGATATTGACGTATCGTCCATCATTGTCGACAATGCCTCCATGCAGGCGGTGGCCAAACCTCATCAATTTGATGTCCTAGTTACCCCTTCAATGTACGGTACCATCTTAGGCAACATTGGCGCTGCTTTGATCGGTGGTCCAGGATTGGTGGCAGGTGCCAACTTTGGCAGGGACTATGCTGTCTTCGAACCAGGTTCCAGACATGTTGGTTTAGATATTAAAGGCCAAAATGTGGCTAACCCAACTGCCATGATCCTTTCCTCCACGTTAATGTTGAACCATTTGGGTTTGAATGAATATGCTACTAGAATCTCAAAGGC
Organism: Saccharomyces cerevisiae S288C; assembly: GCF_000146045.2. NCBI lineage: Eukaryota > Fungi > Ascomycota > Saccharomycetes > Saccharomycetales > Saccharomycetaceae > Saccharomyces > Saccharomyces cerevisiae. The sequence continues at coordinate 558,028 of NC_001146.8, read as the reverse complement.
AGTTCATGAAACGATCGCAGAAGGTAAGCATACCACTAGAGATATTGGTGGTTCCTCTTCTACTACTGACTTCACGAATGAAATCATCAACAAATTATCTACCATGTAATGAAAACAATTCCCCTTTTTTTTGTTCTGCAACTTAAGTGTGTTCAAATTCTTATCTATAATTATATATAAACATACACTAAAATATAAGTATATACCAAAATGTCTCAAGATTTTCTGTAATGATAATTTGATGTTCAATCTTTTGGTCTGCTCAGGGGTTTTTCTTGCTTACTGAGATATTTTCTAGATATGTTGTATATTAGACGTTGGTCATCGATACTGGGCAAATTTGACTGCATTGTTGTGTTAGTATTTCTAATCAGATCGTTGAAGTAAGAAACAATCTTAAATTCGCTTGAATACATACTGGAAATAATAGCTTAAGCGTAGACGATTTACGTACAATTGCTGCAAGATAGAATATCACTCGAAATCCCCGACAGAATCCTTCATTGATCACTACATCAATAATTCTTTCATTGGATATAAACTCTACTTGTTCAAAGAACTTCCGATTCCATTGTTGAGGAAATATAACCATACCCTTCACTCTGGACAGCTGTAGTCCACTTTCTTTGAAAATTGTTACAGTTTCCACACTAGGTCCCCTCACAAGTATAATTGTACCTAAGGCAAACAATCCCATTATAATTAAGATCTGGAAACTTCGCGCGATTGTCACTTCAAAAGTTCTATTAATATGTTCGAGAAATCTTGATCTTAGGCAAATTACATAGAACAAAATATTCAGTAGTAAAATAAGTACAATTTGGTGATATTGTATGCCCATGTTAATCTCTACCCTCCCATTTTGCTTGACTTTTTTGAACTTTCGGTTAGATACAGGTAAAACGGTAAATCTTATAAAATTGCCATTCTTGTCTTCATCGATAACTAATGTATACTTCTTTCTATTCAGTATACTAGTCTTACCAAATTCATACTCTTTACTAATCATATCATCCTTTTGTTTCTTTTGCTTATAGAACGATCCTCATATGTAACTTTCATAATACTGTTTTCGTTGCCAATTTTTTCTTCCGAACATCGCTTCATTTATTGATGCCGCGGTACACCTGAAGAAAATGATATAATACAACAAAAAGTTGTGCTATTTATCCATTATGTATGCATATAAATGTCTCTTATTGATCAATCTCAGGCTCTTCTTCACTTCCTTCATTATCCTCATTGTCATCATTATTCCTTTCTTTGAGTTTCTTCCTTTTCAAGTCATCAATTGTACCCAGAACAACTTCCGTTTTTCTATAAACTTTCAAATCATTTGTCATAATACCACCAGATCCCTTTTTATTCAAATTAGCATCATTTAGCCTTTGTGCAGTTTGGTCTTCCTCCTTTGCCGTATTCTTTGCTTCTTCGATTTCCTTCATATGATGTTTGTGCTCGTTTTGTAATTCGATTAGTTTCTCGTTGAAGTCTGCTACTGTACCAATGTTCTTCTTGATTTCGCAGCAATACTCATCAAAATTAGGCGGTAGCTTAGATCGAAGGGCCAATTCAATCAATATTGGACGTTTCTTCTCCTCATTAACGAATTTGGCCTTCACTTGTTTTCTTGATCTATAAGGGTATAATTGTGAGATCAAATTGAAATCTGTCCCCCACATAGAAAGCGCCTTGTAGAACTTTATCATTTCTTCCACAGTCCACGGGTCTGTGTATGAACCCCTACCATACGACCCGTAATTATAAAGATTGGCAAAAGGGTTTTCATCAACTTTTTCTTTATATTCATTTTCGATACTAGCATTTTTGTGTCTGTCAACAACCATAGTCTCTTCATCAATTGCCATAGTACCATCAGGGTTAAGCTTCAGTTGGATCGCCGTATGTGCTTTGCGGTCTGACTCAGGAATGTCAGCGTTGAGTAGTTTATCTCTTTCTTCCTTTCTCTTCTCCTCTTCTTCTTCCTGTTCTTCTTTAGTCAATGAGTGTAGTGGTTTAAATTCTTGTCGTGCGCGCATTCTGAGTTCTCTAAGATGCCTTCTCTTTTCCAATTTTGCCTTTTTTGCCATTTTAGATTTTTCAAAGTTTTCAGATATTTGACCAATAGGAAAGTTTGGCTTACACAACTCTGCCATCGTAAAATTCTCTTCATCGATAAAATATTTAGCAGACTCCCCATCTCTCACTTTTTTCGGGATATCTTTGACTTTGCTAATCACATAATTTTCATTCTCATCAGCTTCTCTTGATGTAGAAGTTTCTGACGAAAATTCATTCCTGTCCAAAGAATCGGTCATTGCCGTAGGTGGAGAAATTTTGGAGACAATACTGATTCTGTGTGCACCTGCTGGTTTCTTAGCCGAAGAAGGTTTGCCCAAAACCCTATGTCTTTTGAAAGTTTTCAGATTCATATCGTTTTCTGTAATGCTTCCAAGCCTTATCTTTTTAGGAAGCTTATTGGAGATTGTAGATAAACGTCGCGCAGTCCCATTACTGTTACTGGAAGAATCGAGAAATGACGGTTTAAAACTTGGACGACTTTCGTTGTCCTTACTCAGTGAAGCTAATCTGCTGGATCTCGGTACCTTCTGGTCTCGGTGGGTTTGCAAGGGTGCCGGTTTTAGAGTCACATTATCTTCTATAACGTCTGCTTTGGGGTTCTGGGTCGAGGCGTCAATGGGGCCCTCATCACCTATTTCATTATCATGTCCATTAGTGCCGGTTAAGGTAAAGCCTTCTAAAGAGCGTTCTCCAACTAGCGAAGGTTTCTCAACAATAGCCGTTTCATTTTCATCAACACCTTTATCGTTATCACTATTATCTTCTTCTATTTCTTTACTTTCGGGAATGAAAAGTTGAGGGGTTCTTGGCTTTGGAGTTGGTGTTCCTCCAGTGGCGGCTCTACGCTGCCTTACTTTAGGGGCAAAGCGTGTACCACTTTTATTAACAATACTACTCATAAATACCTGGTAATCAGTGGCTCCTTGCCGGTTGTTTGTATTTCTTTAATAGGTTAGAAGTCAAAGTTATAATTTCCTTCGCTTTGCGTTTGCATGTTCGAAGTTGTTTTTTTTTAATTTTTTTTTTTGGGTATAATAAGTAATGGAAAACGCGTCTTCTGGGAACATTAAAGTTGCCTATTATAAACTACATAAAAGAAAAGAATAGACCATGCTTATTGACTTCCTGAGACTTGATCACGATAAATACCTACCATTATGTATACAACAAATCTGCGTATACAAATGGCACATTTCTCAACATGATGCGAAATCATGGCTTAAATAATCAGAGAGGGCGGCAAACTCGGCATTCGAAATGGATGTAATTTTACCTTGCCACTTGCCACCTTTCTTACCACCACCGCCTTTTAGGTTTTGTAGTATCGAACCTAAGTTAGCAGCCAAATTGGCAATTTTTTCACCCGATTCCGAAAGAATTAGCAGTGAGCCAGTGTTCGTTTGTCTTTCATAACCGCATAGGATAATTTCGTAACCTTCTGTATCATCTTTCAAAAAATTAGATACTTCCTTGTGGATCTGTAGCAACAGTTCCAATGTTCCGTATTCTTCTTCCATAAAATAAGCCCTTTTCTTTCCACTGGCTTTCAGTGTGTTCATTAATTCTTCAGAAGCGGTACGTGCTAATCTCTTTATCCAATACTGTTCTCTTTTATTTAATTGTTGAATTTGTTTGGTTTGCCTTGTTATCTTCTCAGAAATTTGAGTTTCTGAACAACTCAATAAGTTTTTAGAATCCAGTAAAATTTTATTAACAGATTTTGCATACAAAGAAACCCGCTTCCCACACATGAAATAGAGCCTTGAGTTTGAACCTCTTACGGCTGATTGATTGGAAAGAATTAAAATGGAACCTATTTGAGAGGTACATTTCAAATGTGTACCACAACATGGGTTAGAATCAATGTCACCGATGTGGATAGTACGTAGAACACCTTTGGAGAGGTCGTAATCGTCTGGAATTTTGGATGTACTAACTTCATCTACTGTTTCTTCACCGATTCTTTCCTCTACAATAATTTCCTGAGGAAAGTTGATGATCAACTGATTAATCTCATCTGATACGTTCGTTATTTCGTCGAGAGTCAATTTCCTGTTCAACTCTATATAATTGAAATAGTCGCTAGGCTCTAGAACAGGTTTTTTCTTTGTGATGATACCACCCATCGACCAAGATACAGTGTCTACTTTGTAGTTGCGTTCCAGAATGGCACTTAACAAGTGTTGACCAGTATGTTGTTGCATATAATCCATTCTCTTTTGCTCGTCCACGGCCACTTCCACTGTTGTTCCGGGCTCAATGTAGTCATTGACATGATGCTTTGCATGTAAACCGAAACGAGAAACGTGTGAAACTAATATCTTCTCAATTTTCGACGAATTACGATTCCCTTCAACAATTTTCAAAAAACCAGAATCACTTGGTTGGCCCCCACCTTCGGGGAACAGAATAGTATCTTGTAGTTCAATCTCATAACCTTCAATCTCTCCCTTTTTATTCTTCGTTGGTTCGCAAGAAACAACCAGTGTTTTGAACCCATCGAAGAGAAATGAGTTCCTCTGGCAGGCTAAAGCGCCGACCTTGACAGGCGTCATAGGTGTGGGCATGATAACTTACCTTTTAATCAATTTTTGACGCTGTTGTGTGCTTTCGTCGATATGCGTCACCAGGATGTCTATTCTTAAGTTTTTTTTACACGATAAGGATAAAAAATAAAAAGATGTTAATGATGGGTGGTTGGTTCTTTTACTAATGAAAAGTGTAAGCATATTTCGTACAAATTGCTTGCAATAAGTCACTTGTACAAAAGTAAACTGATATAAACGTCTTCCTAGTGGGCTGAATTTCAGAATTTACGCGAGTGATACATGAATTTACTGATAATCGATGGTATTCGTTATTTGATAAGGTGGTATTATTGAATATACAGAATGCATTATATGCGCTCATTGAGGATATAATAGTCATGACAGGAAATCAATGTCCTACGTAATAACACTATTATTTCTTCCTTTGCATTGCACGTTGTTATGCATTACTCTGTTACATCATCAGTTCTTGTATTTCGGCTTTTACTAGATTTGAGATTGTATCTCATGGCTTATGTCACTTTCTTACATTGTGTGTGATAGGTATACTAGTAACATGGCCACTAGTCAATAAGCAACGGTCAATTCTTATTCCAGCAGTTCTTAATATGCATGGAATTAGTGAAGAATAGGAGCCGATAACTTTACTTGTGCATTTGTATTAAATTTACGTCCTTCTTATTTATTTCGTCCACGTACGTTACTACCCTTTTTCCAGTAATTTTTCTTTAACTTGAAATGGTCTTGTAACTCCTATTACATTCCGGTGCCATATCAAGAGTAGCCTGGTAATATAGAAAAATTCCAGTAGCTTAACAAGAGCCTATTTTTAATCAAAAATGCCGGAGCAAAAAGCCAACTGTTCACCAAACGGTAACATAACAGTTGATAGTATGATTATGTCGCTAGGATCTTCTTAAAGGATAACACGAATTACGAAACCAATAGAGGGATATTAGAAGGATCAGCTGAAACCTAAAGATCAATAATATAACAGGATTATAAGTGACAACATATAGTATTAAAGAAACAAACCGCTATATGATTGCATGTATTACCACCTCTCTTTTGTTGATACGCATATCCCTGAGGAAAACTCTCAGCACATTCCATATACGAGGGAAAAATTGGATTTCAAAAACTGGTATCTAATCCTACCGATGCGTATGTTAGTCGAAATCTATAAGTAAATTGTTAATGATTGCTTTCTGTTCGTTTATACTTCCATTTTACTTATATATCACCTGCCGTCTCAGACGACAAAATACATACAACTGGCGTAATGACGCTTTCATACAAAATATACATCTAAGGTAGTAATTCATTCTAGTAAATATTCATCCGAAAGCTGTAGTATCTGAAGTATATTGTACATTATCGTAACAAAATCCCCAGTGAAGTTTACTCACAATGGATTTCGTTGTAGACTATCAGACCTACGCAATGGCGGATACTGCCACGCCAGAATTACCAGAACCTGAGCCAAGACTAAACTTAACCTCAGATGCACAGTCACAGCCCACCGGTAAACTAGATCTACAGTTTAAGTTGCCCGACCTTCAACGTTATTCCAATAATAATGCAACTTTGCCAGTAGATAATGATGGTGCTGGTTCGAAAGACCTACATAAGAAAATGACACATTACGCAATGTCTTCCATTGATAAAATACAGCTTTCAAATCCAAGCAAACAATTAGGGCAAAATTCCCAGGATGAAAAACTATCGCAGCAAGAATCTCAAAATTTCACGAATTACGAGCCAAAAAACCTTGATTTATCAAAATTAGTATCCCCGTCAAGTGGTTCCAACAAAAATACCACAAATTTGGTTCTTTCGAATAAACTATCCAAGATATTGAACAATTACACATTGATTAACTATCAGGCCACAGTCCAACTAAGAAAATCCCTAAAGGTTCTAGAAGAGAATAAAGAGAGATTGTCCCTTGATGAACAAAAGCTCATGAATCCTGAATATGTAGGTACTTTGGCAAGAAGAGCATTGAGGACTGATTTGGAATCTCAACTGCTAAAGGAACATATTACGGTACTTGAGGAATTCAAACCTATCATTAGAAGGATTAAACGATTATCTTCTTCCGTCGAAAAAATACAAAGAACGAGCGAAAAATTACTAAGTAATGAGACAAATGAGGTTCCAACAAATAACGTGGTACTTCAGGAAATAGATCAATACCGTTTAAAGGCAGAGCAGTTGAAGCTGAAAAAAAAAATACTGTTATCTATAAGGGATAGGTTTACTTTGAATCAGGTAGAGGACGATGTAATCACCAATGGTACTATAGACAACATCTTTTTCGAGGTAGTAAAGAAAGTAATCAATATTAAAGATGAATCAAGTTTCTTGCTGACGCTTCCTAATTTGAATGCTGGAAATGCTTTGATAATGGGAGTTAATGAAATTTTAGAAAAGACAAACAAAAAAATCTTCAATTATTTGATCGATTTTTTATATAGTTTTGAATCCTCTTCAAATTTATTAAATGACCATGGTACTACTGAACAAGAAAGCTTAAACATTTTTCGGAAGAGTCTGGTCTTCCTGTCAAGTGATCTAGAATTATTTAATGAGTTGTTGAAAAGAGTGACCACACTGAGATCCAAGAGTATTCTGGATGAGTTTTTGTCTCAATTCGATATGAATTCAACTACCTCTAAACCCATCATATTATCGGCACACGATCCAATTAGGTATATTGGTGACGTACTAGCGTCCGTTCATTCCATCATCGCAAATGAAGCTGATTTCGTGAAGTCACTATTTGACTTTCAGGATGAAGACTTAAAAGATACCCCAATTTCTATACTTCAACAAAACAAGACATTCTTGAAAGGCATCGACAACAAATTGCTGAACGATATCATCCAGTCGCTATCCAATTCGTGTCGTATTCGTATCGAGCAAATCGTGAGGTTTGAAGAAAATCCGATCATCAATTTCGAGATTGTGAGGCTGCTGAAACTTTACAGAGTTATGTTCGAGAGAAAGGGAATTCAGGACGATAGTTCTATTATTAACAATTTAAAGTCGTTGGAAGACATTTCCAAAAACAGAATTATTGGATACTATGAAGACTATATGAAGCAAACAGTCATGGCGGAAACAAAAAATTCTTCAGATGATTTACTGCCACCAGAGTGGCTATCAGAGTATATGAATAAATTGGTAGAGTTATTTGAAATTTATGAAAAGACACATGCTGCCGAAGATGAGGAATCAGAAGATAATAAATTGCTCTCATCTAAGAATTTACAAACAATTGTAGAACAACCAATAAAAGATGTTCTGTTAAAACAATTGCAAACATCTTTTCCTTTGGCGAAAAAAAATGAAAAAGAAAAGGCATCATTGCTAACTATAGAGATAAACTGTTTCGATTTAATTAAATCTAGACTTCAACCTTTTGAGGGATTGTTTGCACAAGATGATGACAGCCGGAAAATCACCATCTGGGTTTGTGATAAACTGAAGGAATATACTAAGCAAATGCTAACTTTACAAATAAAATTCCTATTTGAGAATACAGGTTTAGACCTTTACAGCAATTTGGTCAATATGATTTTTCCTGTGGACTCAGTAAAGGATGAATTGGATTATGATATGTACTTAGCCCTGAGGGATAATTCATTGATGGAATTAGACATGGTCAGAAAAAATGTGCATGATAAGTTGAACTATTATCTACCTCAGGCGTTAACAGATGTTCAAGGTAATTTACTATTTAAATTAACGTCACCAATGATAGCTGATGAAATATGCGATGAATGTTTCAAGAAGTTGTCGCTATTTTATAATATCTTCAGGAAACTGTTGATTCATTTGTATCCGAACAAGAAGGATCAGGTATTCGAAATTTTAAATTTTTCCACTGATGAATTTGACATGTTGATAGGTATTGATCACTGAGAGATGAACAACTTCTGTTTAAAATCGTCTCACAAAGACGCATCTTGCCCATAATGTAGCGATGCTCTATATCTCAAATATTTGTTACCTTTTTTATGTTGGTATGCGGCGGGTATCTATATAATATATGGGTGTATACATACGTAGGGGGAACATCAAAAAGAAAATAATGATCACTCAAGTACTATTTAAAATCTTGCCTACAGAATTATCCTTTGTGATGGTTCTTACGGGGCTTTCGTTTCTACTACTGCTTTCACTGCATGTTCTGTCATCCAAGTCATCGTGTACTTGACGTCCTTCACGAACCGATTGCAGCATATTTGGTTGTTCCTTCATATTGGATTCAATTGGTTTGTCATGTGAGGTAAGTGCTACGGACACGTTAGAATGTATAGGGGATGGTGATCTCTGTACTTGTTTTTCTTTTGCTTCATCGATAATACTTAAATCGATCACTCCAAAGGAGGATGTGGATCTTGCACGCCTATGCTTTTTTTGAACCATTCCAGGTTTCCTTGGTATAGTATGTAAATTGTGCGTGTGGAGATCCTGTTGCTGTTGTGGAGGAGGAGGCAGTGGTTGAGATAGCGGCTGCTGTTGGTCTCTATTGAAACTTAGTATGGATGTCATTGTAGAAGGAATATTAGGATTGGTGAACTTTCCTATTGGAAGTGACAAGTTACGGCTGTGAAGAGAAGTCGGCTTCTTGTTTAAAGGCGATTCTTGAGATTTTGTACCAGAGGGAATTCGCCTAGCCACATCTTCCTCCTTAATGGAAATATTGTCATTCAACGCAGCAACTGCGGATGCACCTATTCTTGCAGGAGAATTAGCTCTTCGTTGTACATTTGTAACTGTGGAGTGTGATATACCGCCGGTAGAGGATGATGCTGGAAACTTATATGGAGAGGGCTGTCGACTCATTGGAGTTGGTGACACTGTGTTCATATTTAGAGGTTTTAATGACTTCATAGAACCATTCAATCTGGGCAGATTTTCTGAAGATTGCGTGCCTTCTGTATTGTTATGTGGTTGATTGCCCCCTGCCTTCATCGGCGAAGACGCCGGTACGCCATGGTCGGTGTTGAATAGTTTATGTATTTGATTTATGGGCAGACCTGAACTGGAAGCAAGCTTAAACAACTCTATCGAACGATTCAAGTTTTCAAGTTTATAATATTGCTGCTTAGTCTTTTCTTGTTCTATTTTCAAATCCATAGCTTTCATTAAAGCATTCTCAGAAAAAGCCCATTCCGATACATTAGTACCAAATATTATATCTAACAGCGATTTGCTCTTGTTGACATTATTATGACTATTATCATTGCTTTCCTTTGGCTGGCTGTAACTGTTGAAAGTACTCATTGGTCGCCTGTGCTCACAGATGGTTGCAAGTTTTCCATGTAATGTAATTTGCTACTTATTTTCCTACTGCACGCGCAAGTTTTCTCGTTGACTGTTATTAAGAAACAAATGAACAAACAACAACTGCACTAGAAGAGCAACAAGACTAGTTTCCGCTTTCCTTCTCTTTTTCTTTTTTAAAAAAGCCAATACTGCATTTGCAGCTTACTGAAGAGGCCAAAAGAAACAAGGCTTGATGATAGTCAGTAATCTTCCTCTGGACCTCTTCGCCGAGTTCTTCGAGAAGTTCCCAATAAGGTAATCGAAACGAGAGAAAAAAAGACGAGCAAAAAATTTTCTCAATTTGCCTACTTTTAAGGGTTCGGAGAGGAAGGTTTATTTGTAAATCATGACATTATTGGGCGAAGCGTAAGTGGCTTTGAAGAAGAGGAATAGCTACTCGACCAAAACTTGAAGATACTATCATACCCAACTTGGAGCGCTCAGTGACTAGTCTGCCTTTAGTGCTGTCCTGCCTCCCGTCATGCCAAGAGCCGTACTCTCCCCTTAAGGGCTGCTATTTTTTTCCGGTAGGTGTTCGGAATCCCCTTTCGAGAAAAGTAATTAATCCGAGAATTCCTTATATTTCTTACCAGAAATAGTAAGCGAAAAGGACGTTGAACTATAGCAGATCAGCGCGTCTTCATAATCCCAGAAGGAGGCGGGAAGAACAACCCCCCCCATATAGTTTTACTGGTCTCCTTTCAATCTGTTTGTTCTGAACCTACTTTCATTCTTTTGGCAGATATATGTTGCAACACGTACATAGAGTGAGTTTACTTCTTTCAGCTTGGAGAAGCATGAGAGGTTAGGTTGATTGATGCTAAACAAAAAAATTCCGCCCTGATGGTGAAAAAAGATAACGGGGCGAGCTGGGAATTGAACCCAGGGCCTCTCGCATGCTTTGTCTTCCTGTTTAGGCAGGAAGTCGCCCAAAGCGAGAATCATACCACTAGACCACACGCCCGATTATTTCGTGTGGTTGTTGTATTACGGGCTCGAGTAATACCGGAGTGTCTTGACAATCCTAATATAAACAGTCTTAGGGAAGTAACCAGTTGTCAAAACGGTTTATCAGATTAATTCACGGAATGTTACTTATCTTATATATTATATAAAATATGAATCATACTAAGTGGTGGAAGCGCGGAATCTCGGATCTAAACTAATTGTTCAGGCATTTATACTTTGGGTAGTTCAGCTAGGGAAGGTCGGGTTTTGTCTCATGTTGTTCGTTTTGTTATAAGGTTGTTTCATATGTGTTTTATGAACGTTCAGGGTGACGTATTGTCATACTGACATATCTCATTTTGAGATACAACAGTGGTTGTGTCATGAAGTTAGTCAATACTAGCCGTCTTAACAATATTAATACCTGTCAGAAGAGCAGCTTGATTGACGGAATGTTACTTATCCCATATAATCTATATAGGATCTAAATCTGACTAAAGGGTGGAAGCATAGATCTTCGGAGCTAAACTGATTGCTCAACTATTTATACGTTTAGGTTCATCAAGGCAACCGGGGCTTTGAAAATACTTAATCTTGTTTTTTTCGCAACAACTGTTTCATACGTGTTTCATACGTCTTGTACGTTTAGGTTGATGAATCTGGTGATGCAGGGGTATTTCATTTTGAAGTGTAGTAGAGGTCTTCTAATGAAAACTCGGCAGGGCCCTAAGCTCAAACTCTACCTCATCTACGTTGACCCTTTTTACCTTCTAGATGCCATCAGTTGTTAATAGTAGTAATGGAATACGATTTGCCAATCAATCTTACAATCGCATATAATTCGTCACTGTTGAATATCTGCGACGTACACCATCTAATCACTTCGCTTAGTCGATATAACCATTTGTTTGAAAAGATGAATTGATTCTAATCTTGCCTCTCTCGGGTTATGTTATTATTATTTTTACGTTTTGGCACGTGAATCTTCAGTAATTGATTGCACGCTTGATAAACGAAAAAAACATAAACAAATAAGGTAAGACTGCATTGTAAATCCTAGGAATGAGAAAGAACAGAGAAGCTAACTGCAATTATGAATGGTGTCTGTATACAATTAAATACTAATGTTGACGGAGAAAGAGAATAAAAGACAAGAATTAACTAAATATTGAAGAAGAGTAAAATACACAATAGAAAAGAATGACTCCTTTTCCCAACACTTGTAGGAGTGTTCAAACAGTTTCTTCATCAAATACAGTTTCGATGGGTTTTTCCATCAATGATGCATGTCCGAAAACGCTGACGGCAGAAGCACCGATCAACCATAGCAAAGTTGAGATTGGCGAAGCTAAGAAACCTATTGGCACAGCAACACAAACCAGTCCGGTGTATAGTTGGTTGGTCTTGAAAGAACCAAATGGAGTTACGAGCTCCTCACCCTTTAGTTTGTTTATACCAACAATACCAGCTACGACTAGAACAATAACAAAGAGTAGCAACAAGTTTGTTAATAATGTGTAAATGCTCAAACAACCAATAATCAAACCATAGTTACTGGAAAAGTACTTCAGGTTATACGCCACTCTGGATTGAACTTCCCCAAAGTTTTGAGGTTTGGAAATTTTCTTGAAATTGAAAAATTCTTGCGGGGTGCGAAGGGTTGCTAATTTAGATTGCAAGGATTGGAACTCGCTCTTAATATTTTCCATGGAGAAGTTTTGAGTGAAACGTGAAACTTGCTATAGAAATATAGAAAAAAGGTTAACGCGTTAGTATAGTTTTTCAATGATGCAAATGTGTTTACAATTTAGAACTTACGGCTAAAGCTCCTAACTGATTCATTATTGGAGTATTTGATGTTATTTTATGCGTATTTGACGGCTGATAGTTCCAAACTCAGTGTTCAAAGCCCTGCAATATTGAATTCAATCTGAATTCTTTCGATTTGTATTTATATTCGTTGTTATTATTTATTTTTTCTTTTTGCCTCGATTGCATGTGACAAAAGTGCAAAATTCGTATCGCACGACACAGAACTCCGCCACTAATTAGAACCAGAGAAGTAGCAATGAAGGCTCATTAGTAGGTTATATTTAATTGTTTACGTATTCATGTTACGACACGTCCCTTTTCAAAGACCTAAATCTTGTTTCACAAGAGCTTTACAGATTGGATGATACGTGTCCTTGAATTTGTCGAAAGTTGCAAGTGCCAATCGACGGTCTACAGAGTTTAATAGTCTGTAACCGGGACGGACAAACTTCATTCTACCTACAGTTCCCAACCAATCGGCCAAATGCTTATATTCTTCTTGCAGCTTGGCAAAGATCTGAAATTTGAACATCTTGAAAACAACTTCCGCGTTCTGTGATTTAACAATGTTATCTTGATAGATATCTAACAGTGCCCTAGATGCCACGGGAAACTTGGCCCAGTCAAAATCTTTTGGTTTCTTGTTGGAATGGCCATTTTGTGTCAAAGTTTCCAAGAACAAAACCAATTGATTTGAATTAAAATCCTTAATGTCAATAGCGTTAAATTCAGACCGGAAATCCTCTGTGGTTTTCAAATGTTGAGCCATTTCGACCCACTTGTCAGCCAATTGATAAACATTATCAGCCAAAGCCGTAATAAAATGAGGCCTTGGTGGCATACCTGGTTTATACAGCCAAGTTTCCCAGTCAACGGAATCCAAAATTTCTTTCTTTTCGGGATAGAACTCATACAAAGTATCCAAAAACTGGAAAGTATCCAATGATTTTTTGGCAAACTTCTTGAAATAGTGTCTAATAAATGGATCAAATTCAGCCTTACCACCCAAAATAGTTTCCAAGTGAAATAGTAAGTTGAACCCCTTTTCGTACGGAACAGTGGAAAAGGCATCGTCAGGGTCAGTGTTATCGTTCAAGTTTTGTACCAAAGTGGAAAATCTTTCAGGATCTTTCATAGAATCAATAGAATTCTGCAAATCGCTCCAACCAATCAGAGCACTGAAATGTCTAGTTGGTTCGCCATGAATGGCACCAATAATTCTTCTTTCTAAGTAAACGGTCCAACCTTCATTCAACCAAAAATGATTCCACGAACAATTGGTCACTAAGTTACCAGACCATGAGTGAGCAAGTTCATGGGCGATGACATCAATGTTGGATCTGTCATGTGCAATCAAGGTGGGCGTAGCAAAAGTCATATTCGGAGACTCCATACCGCCGTAAGGGTACGAATCGACGTTAACTAAGATATCATAAGTGCCCCACTCGTATTCAAAGATAATTTTCTCTGCAGTTTGAATGAATTTCTCTACATCGTTTTCAAATTCCCATTGACAATCTTTCAAACGAAATGGTTCAGTGTAAACTGTGGAACGAGGTCCAATTGGAGCGCTTGACAAATCACCGGAAGCAATACCGATCAGGTAGGCTGGGATAGGGACTTTCTGTTCAAATCTGTAAATATTAGTATCCTTGCTTGTATCTTCAATCCTGATGCCTGAAAAAACCACTGGTAGTGGGGACTCGATAGATGCAGTGAAAGTAGACTTCACAGAGGGAGTATCAAAGCAGGGGAACAAAGACCTCGCATGAATAGCTTCCAACTGTGAAAACACGTACGGTTTACCGCCCTTGGTTTGCTTGCTGTTCAACCATTGCAAAGCGGTGCACTTGTCAGTCGTACGAAATTGAATATTCAAGGTAAAGTTATCGTTGCAAGAAGCGTTATTGATGACTAACCTGGAGCCCAATGGCTCCTTTCTTTGCTCAATTTGAAAATCTGCCTTGGAACCATCAATATGAACCTCCTGGACATCCAAATAGGATGTATCCAGATGTAATTCATCCGATTTATTTTTACCTTCGTGCAGTTTTTTCAATTGGAATGTAACGCTCCCTGAAATGGCTGACTTTTCGAAGGAAACAGACAGGTTTAAATCGGTGTGAAGAACTGCGAAGTCCTTATAATTTGATAAAGTAGACTGATCGTATTCGGGGGAGCGGGAAGGTCTTCTCTGCTCAATTGAAAGAGGCAACATTTTATGAGGGGTGGAAATGTGTATGTTTCTTGAGATTACAGTAAGTAAACCTCGAAATCGAAGCGTGGGCAGGTAAATAGAGCTGGAATGACGAATGACAAATGGAAGCAAGAACATCAATTAGAACACCAAGATAACCTAATACATAAAGCAAACTATACTAAAGTGCGTTTATATAAGTCAAACGAAAAAGTGGAAGAAAAAAAGTGACATGATTTTCCATACGCAATGCCCCCGGAAACTGAAGACGCATTGTGTCAAAAGATGAATGAAAGCCACGACGAAACAGCCGAAAATGGTGACAGGAGAGGGCCAACGAGCCCCGTGAGAAGACCTGTGTAGGGCGTACCCATGAAGGAGGCCCCTATGATTTTCCATTTGGAAACACTCAGGATGTTTTCTGATGACTGGATGATGATGTCCTTGAGGACCAGGAGACAGCCAAAAAATACAATTGAGATCGCGAGCACAACAACCAAAGGCCTTGTGTTGATGTCATAGCGAACATACCTTTCATTGATATGATGCGTAGATGGCGTTACTGACGGTGAGCTGTTGTACATAGAGTTTTTGACTCTCACGCTTTGATTATCCCTAAAATCACCCGGAATTCTGTACTGGGATTCAACCGGCACTGCCTGCTTCTGTACCCTTCTTTTATGCAGCAGCTTCCGCAGTTGGTTAGTGGTTCCGCATTTCTGTGATTTGCTTCCATCTACAGTTGAAGTTTTCCTCTTAAAGAATTGCCCAATTGACCTCTTTGATACGTGCTCCATTAATATCTTGCGCCGAAATTGTCACACTATGCTCACGTATGATTAGTGTATTTATATATGAATAATTCAAATGGCAGGCAGTTTCTTGTTCGAGCCAGCATTGGCGAAAAAAATGCCAAAAGTAGAAGTAAATACGGTAGACACTCCAGCAAGATAAAGCTGCAATATATAACACATCACGGCGATGCTTGTATATTTAGGAGCTCTTACGTCCACCAATGCTAATATATCCTCCTAATGATGGCGCTGATACTGGTAAAAACTCATAATGGTAGTAGTCATTAGCCAATACCTGCCTCTTTTTTCCGGGTCATGCCGCATTCTTTAATCAAAAGGCGATGCAACCTACTACATGAGAAGATGACCGCGCAAGCAAAGGTTTAGGAGAGCGTTATACGCTTTACCCAGCCGTCCATTGCACCATGTCTTACCAACGGAACAGTGCAAGAGCCTCTCTTGACCTCAGAAGTCAATATCAACAACTGGAAGGCAGAATGAGGTCAGAACATTTTAATCCCGCCTATCAACAGCAGCAACAAAAAGGCCAGAACATACCCCTGTCACTACCCTCGTCGCTTGCGCAACGCAATCCTATACCTTACCCTATCGACGCTGTGACTTCCGATCCCACTATCCCGGCTCAGTTGAACGTATATGATCACGATCGGCAAAATTCGATAGTCGATGCTGCGGCTGGCACCAATACGACGCACTCTTTGAACTCTAATAATATTCCATCATCACAAAATAATAATATTAATAATAACAATATCAATAATGTTGGTTCCTTCACTGACCCTTCCATGCTAACGCTGCCAAAAATGTCTTTACATAGCCACCAGAAGCAGTATGATTCTAACCAAAACGATCCTAGGTCCCCTCTGGCGATACTGATACCGACTTCTGCGCAGCCCACTGATGTCTTGTCTGCTAGGTTTTCTGCCTGGAGAAATGTTATTCGTGCCATCTTGGTATATCTCTCTGAGACCGCCTCAATACAGGACGAAATAGTTAGACAGCAACTGAGGTTGTCCCATGCTGTGCAGTTCCCCTTTTTCAGCATTGAAAACCAATATCAACCGGTCTCTAATGAAGACAAGTCCATGCAGAAATTTTTTCTGCCCTTAGGAAGTGGATCCGTTCAAGATTTGCCCACGATGCTGACCAAGTATCATGATAATCTGGCCTCTTTGGCATCGAAAAGTTCCAAGGAGTTGACCAGTGAAATTATACCCAGGCTAGAGGATTTGAGAAGAGATTTACTAGTCAAGATTAAAGAAATTAAGGCTTTGCAATCTGATTTTAAAAATTCCTGTAACAAAGAGCTTCAGCAAACTAAACACTTGATGAAGCTTTTTAATGAATCATTAAAAGAATGTAAATTAGGTACACCAAAGAGTGACCCATTTTTGATAAAATTGCAATTGGAAAAGCAAATCAAAAGACAGTTGGTGGAAGAAAATTATTTGCACGAGGCATTCGATAACTTGCAGAATTCAGGGGCCCAGTTAGAAAGTGTTATTGTAATGGAAATACAGAACGGATTGACCAGCTACGCTAGAATTCTTGGCAAAGAAGCCCAAGTTGTATTTGACTCAGTTATCTCTAAATTAGATTCCACGATACTGAACAAAAACACGAATCTTGAATGGGATAGTTTCATTCTAAGGAATATTTCCAATTTTGTGCCTCCAAATTTACCCATGAGGAGGTTTAAAGAGATCTCGTATAGCAATCAAAACGATCCTTTTACTTTTGAAGTTAAATCTGGGTTTCTGGAGAAAAGATCAAAATTTTTAAAGTCATACTCACGTGGGTTTTATGTCCTCACTCCAAGCTTTTTACATGAATTTAAGACACCAGATAAGCATAAATTTTCCACACCGTTAATGTCAATACCATTAGTGGAATGTACTGTCACTGAGCATTCCAAAAAGACGAAATCCAACTCAGAGCAGGGCAAGAACAAGTTTATATTGCGTACGAATTCTAACGGACTAATACATAGGGGTCACAACTGGGTATTCAAAGTAGACTCTTATGACGATATGATAGAATGGTTTGGAAATATCAAAGCCTTATCAAGTTTGCCCAACTATGACGACAAATGCAAATATGTGAGTAAAGTTGCCAAACTGTCTAAAGAAAAAGCCAAGAGTAATGAAAACACCACGGAGAGCGTGACCCCCCAGGTAACTAATGAGCAACATACGAGATACGATGATGTGAGTAGTAGCAATTTTCCCTTGAATTCCATTCCAAAATTAGACAATTTGACAATCACTAACACCACGTCATCGATACCGGAAACGAATGATTCACAAATTCAGAATAGGGTTCCTGAATTTTACATTGAAAATGTAGATTCCCCTAGAAAAAGCAATCAGCTGTGACAAGTAAGTTAATTATATAGTAATGCTCTAGTTTGTATGTAATATTATGTATAAGTTTTCTCATAAACAAGGCTTCTATTTTCAAAAAACATCAGCCCCTTTCCTCCTCTTCTAATAATTTACAAATAGGATTCAGTACAAAGTTTTCCCAATCTTTATCAAACTTCAAATCAGAGAATTTATACAATGAATACTGCTGGTTTCTTGCGCCCATCACCCTTAGGCAGTCATAGTCCAGTTTCGTAATTTGTAAGAAAAGGTCGGACAAATTAGGGTATCTCAGAGGATCTTTGGTTGTGTTATAATCAGGATCACTCGGCTCTTTAAAGAAAAATCCAGTAGTTTCACCATCATCTTCGAGTTTTGCAAAATATTTCTTTTGTAACTCCCATTGTGGTGGAGCTTTTCCGATATTCCCGTTGGCATCCCATGGAGTAACTATATCTAACAATGGGCCCGCCGAGGCATGAACTATGGGGATCAAACCGGAAGCCATATACTCTACAACTGCAATTCCAAAGTGCTCATTCCACATGGCATTAACACCGAAAGTAGATTTGTTTAGTAATATTTCAATCTTATCGAAGGGCAGATTTTTTTCGAATGATATCAAATGTTTAGGAATTTTTAATACATTTTCTGACCAGTCTTGTAAACTTTTAACATAATTTTCATCTTGCTTGGATCTAGTGGACCCCGCCATTATCAATTTAATTGGCGATACAGAATCCGGTAAATTTTTCAAGAAAGTTGCAAAGGACTCAATGATTAACTTATGACGTTTCTCAGGACGAAATTGTGCCAACACAATTGCTTGATTTAATCTCTCACCCTTTGCAGTACCAAACTTTTGCTTCCAATCTACTAATTTCTCAGTAGAGCATGGAGGATATATAATTTTACACGTATTGGATTGCCAAATTTGCTTTATGTGGTTATTTGTCCATGTTGAGTTTGTGATTACAATATCAATTTTAGAACCAATGGATTGATAAATTAACATAAAAACTTTCCAGTATAATATTTTACCGTAAACTTTGATACCCTTCTTGGGCATTTTGAACAGCTTATTTAACATGTCTTTTGACATTATCGGATAATGCGTATATGTGACGATAGGAATTCTCCTCAAAAACCTAGCAATAATAGGATAGCTGAAAGGGTACCCCATTGTATCAATCCATATATCAGGTGGACACTGAATAATGGATTCAAATGCGAGAATCATTGATCCAATTGCTTGTCCAATCAACGTGAAATGCTTCCATGTTGAAGAATCCACCAAGTATCTTAGCTTCAATGAAATGAAAAATATTCTATCCGAATCCAAGTCGTAATCGAACTTCGCTTTCACATTATTTAGAATATTCTCCGGAGTAACATTCTCTCCATTCACAAAATCCCCTGAATAAATGACAATAACGTTCTTAGCATCTTTTCTCAAAGTGATATCTACAGCTTTCCAGAGCACTTTTTCCCCACCACCACCAGCATTACAATACGGATGAAAAAAACCAAAAACTTTCACATTCTTCTCACCACAGGAGGCAACTGCTCTGTTCAGTAATGAAGATTTTTTGGAGAACGGATTCAAGCTGGAATACACCCATTGACGGAAGATCCACGTGAGAACCTTAATTAGTCCATACACTAGTACTAAAGATGATACAACATATTTTTTGAACCCAAAATGAGACTTAACCTCTTCAAAATTGTAGTTTGTCCAAGCACTGCCCATTTTCGCCTGCAATCACCTGAACATGTTGGTCACACTTGGATACTAACATCTATCTTCACTTCACTTACCTCTCAATCTTATTATTTATTGAACTTTTCACTTTTTGTTTAGCTTACCCGAAGGACATAGATGTAGCGATGACAACGATGAATGATACGTCAGTTAAAAGGGTCTTCGTCGAACTCTTCATCTAACCCTTCATTTGCAGTGTGCTTGGTTGATGAACCTTCTTCCATTAATGATCGACAGCTGCAGTGAATAATGTCTCATCATAAGAAGAGGGTGTACCCTCAAGCTCAGGTGCCATACATTGCAAGTATGCCAATAGTTGCAGAGCAACAGCAGTCTCAACAACAAATCGACCAAACAGCTTATGCAATGGGCAACCTACAATTGAACAATAGGGCTAACTCATTTACACAGCTAGCTCAAAATCAACAGTTTCCTGGTTCTGGGAAAGTGGTCAATCAACTATACCCTGTGGATTTGTTTACAGAATTACCTCCGCCAATCCGTGACCTGTCTTTACCACCTCTTCCAATCACCATTTCTCAGGATAACATTGTGACTCCATCCGAATATTCAAATGTTCCATACCAGTACGTCAGATCTACTTTGAAAGCGGTGCCAAAAACAAACTCTCTGCTGAAGAAAACGAAGTTACCATTTGCCATTGTTATTAGACCATATTTGCATTTGCAAGATTCAGACAACCAAGTACCGCTAAATACTGACGGAGTCATTGTCCGCTGTCGCCGTTGTCGTTCATATATGAACCCTTTTGTCGTTTTCATTAACCAAGGGAGAAAATGGCAATGTAATATATGCCGTTTCAAAAATGATGTCCCATTTGGGTTTGATCAGAACTTACAAGGCGCTCCAATCAACAGATATGAAAGAAACGAAATTAAAAACTCTGTCGTGGATTACTTGGCTCCCGTAGAATATTCTGTTAGGGAACCCCCACCATCTGTTTATGTATTTCTTTTAGATGTTTCTCAAAACGCTGTCAAAAATGGTTTATTGGCTACTTCTGCCAGAACCATTTTAGAAAACATAGAATTTCTACCAAATCATGATGGAAGGACCAGAATTGCTATTATATGTGTTGATCATAGCCTTCATTATTTTTACGTTCCTTTGGATGATGATTATGAAGTATCGGATGAGGATGATGAAGAATCAGATGGTGAAGAAGAAGATGAAGACGAGGAAGAGGAAGACGTTGATAATTCAGAAACAATTCAAATGTTTGATATTGGCGATTTGGATGAACCATTTTTACCAATGCCGAGTGATGAATTAGTAGTTCCACTAAAATATTGTAAAAATAATCTGGAAACATTGTTGAAAAAGATACCTGAAATTTTTCAAGACACACACAGTAGCAAGTTTGCACTTGGACCTGCCCTAAAAGCTGCGTCAAATTTGATAAAAAGCACTGGAGGCAAAGTTGAAGTCATTTCATCAACTTTACCAAATACTGGCATCGGGAAATTGAAAAAAAGAAGTGAACAGGGCATATTAAACACACCAAAAGAAAGCTCTCAGCTACTGTCGTGTAAAGATTCCTTTTATAAAACATTCACAATTGAGTGTAATAAACTACAAATAACAGTGGACATGTTTCTGGCATCAGAGGACTACATGGACGTTGCCACTCTATCTCACCTGGGCCGTTTTTCTGGTGGTCAAACACATTTTTATCCTGGTTTTAATGCCACCAGTTTGAACGATGTTACTAAGTTTACTAGGGAATTATCAAGGCATTTATCCATGGATATTTCAATGGAAGCTGTTATGAGAGTTCGTTGTTCTACTGGCTTGAGGGCCACATCGTTTTTTGGCCATTTTTTTAACAGATCCTCTGATTTATGCGCTTTTTCCACAATGCCTAGAGATCAGTCTTATCTTTTCGGGATATCCATCGAAGACTCATTAATGGCAGAATATTGCTACTTGCAAGTGTCAACATTGTTGACTCTAAACACTGGTGAACGTAGAATTAGAGTCATGACGTTAGCTCTACCAACGTCCGAATCAGCTAGGGAAGTGTTTGCATCCGCAGATCAACTAGCCATTACTGATTTCATGACACAAAACGCGGTGACTAAGGCTTTGAATTCAAGCATGTACTCTGCGAGGGATTTTATCACAAAATCGCTCGAAGATATTTTAAATGCCTACAAAAAAGAAATTTCGATGTCTAATATAAATTCAGTAACCTCACTTAACCTATGCGCAAATTTGAGAATGTTACCTCTATTAATGAATGGACTAAGTAAACATATAGCCCTCAGACCGGGCGTTGTTCCAAGCGATTACCGTGCAAGTGCGTTGAATAGATTGGAAACGGAGCCTCTTCATTATTTGATAAAGAGCATTTACCCTACAGTTTACTCCCTGCACGACATGCCCGACGAAGTCGGTCTACCTGACTTTGAAGGAAAAACGGTTCTTCCTGAACCTATAAATGCCACTATATCTCTTTTCGAAAGATATGGCCTGTATTTAATTGACAATTCCGCAGAATTATTTTTATGGGTTGGCGGAGATGCTGTTCCTGAGTTACTAATAGATGTATTCAATACTGACACCATATCTCAAATTCCTGTGGGGAAAAGTGAACTGCCTCTTTTGAACGATTCGCCTTTCAATGAAAGACTAAGGAGGATAATCGGTAGAATTAGAGAAAACAATGATACAATCACATTTCAATCATTATACATAATAAGAGGACCATCTATTAACGAGCCCGCCAACCTAAACTCCGAAAAAGATATGGCTTCTTTAAGGCTATGGGTATTAAGTACTCTTGTCGAAGACAAAGTTTTAAATTGTGCTAGTTATAGAGAATACTTACAGAGTATGAAGACTAGTATCAACAGATAACAATCAGTCTTTCTTTAATCTTTATCTTTATTAACCGATCATCATGTATAGATTTTGATATACAATACAGATAGAAATAAAAGTAAATCGTGAAAGATTTTGGCCTTTGCGTGTGAGAGTTATGTACTTCAAAAATGCCATTCTGTTCCTACATAAAAAATAAGTATTTTCAAGTCATCGGATCAGTACGAAAAAGAAAAATTTGAAGTACTTAAAATACGACCAGTTTCATTTAAACAGCAATGGAAAAATCTCCTCTAATGAAAAAAAAAGAAAAACATTGAAATTCAGTATAAAAATGTCTGAATTTAAGATGTATGCTTTGACATAAGATACAAGTTTGCCTCTAATTTCATTTTTTTACTAACTTTTCAACGAATCGTTTAATATTCTAATTATTTTGCAGAGTATCAAGAAAAGATCTTTATAATGAAGGAGAGGGATTAGGAGAAGATTATGATTCCAATAGTAGTAGTAAAAATAATAGTGAGCATGTAGAGGTATTAGTACCGCCAACAGAATTTGAATTCGTTGAAGTTGAAAGAACCGACTCATCATTAGATCTCAAAGAAAGTAATAACAGCGCACATGAACAAAAGGAAGAAAAACAAGAAGAATTCGAGTTCCCGTTATTTTCGTTTGGTGTGGTTGAAGCATCGACTAGCCCAGCTCAAGAAGAACAAGGTTCATCAACTCAAGAGAAGGATACGCCACAGACTGAAGTAAGTTTGATGAAAATTTCATTGAAGGAACCTGAAGAAGAAATAATCAACCAAGAAAGGCCCAAAGACTACTACTTTGCAAGCTATTCTGCAGACCAAAAGCTGCAATTCCAACAGAGCTCTATCGACTATGATGTGATAATACAAGAAAGTACAAAAATTCTGGAGGATGATCTACGTATTCGTGATAAATGGCCATATTGCCAGGGTCGAATAATAGATCTGTATAAGCACAATGCGAGAATAGAGTTAGAGCAGCAGAAGGAATTGAAGATTAAAAAGAGGAGACCTGGTCAAAAGCAACGTGCAGCCAAAAAACTGGCACTTGAAAGAACCAAGGAGCGTGATACCAAAGCTCGTGAGATAAAGAAACAGTTGAAGAAAAAGTTTCATAAGCGTGGTGGAAAGAAAAACAAAAAAAAGGTACCTTTGAACCCACTGGCAAAAGCTGGCAGTACCCCTAAGTTTAGGACAGAATGACCACGTAAATGTATATATATACATATTAATACTTCATATAAACTAACCGATATTGGATTTCTCATAATAACTATTACTAGTATAATCTTTAATAATATAAACAAATATTACATTTCATGTAATTTTTATTAAACATATGCACATGCTATTGAAAATTGCTTTAGATTCATCCTATTTCATCAACATTCTTAATTTTATGTAAACTGTCTCACTTATTTAGAGAAATAGATACTGAGTTTAGCATTACATCCAAGTAGCTTTGGTAATCACTATTATCAGAAGATTTTTTCATACTTTGCTTCATAGTGTTTATAATAAAATCTTTATTTTTTAACAGCGACTTGCCCACAGGGCCTCCTCTATTAACAGATATATCAAAGTCCTTTTTGAAGGCAGATGAAACTTTGCTCCAAAACAGATCTCTCGGTGTACCAGAACCTGCTTTACTCTTCATTGAGGTATATTCTGATAAAAGATTGCCAAGGCGTGATTTATTAGCAGCAATAGATCTCGAGGAATTCGTAACATTATCCGTTTTGATGTTCTGTAGTAGTGTTTCTAAAATGTAGATGTTATAACCTTTTTCAACAACTTCATTGAACGCATCAGGAAACATCCTGATAGAATTTAAAATTTTTGATAGGATTTGTGAGCTCATTGTAACATTAGATAGTACAATCTTGTTTATTGCAGACTCGAATTCTTGAGATGAAAGTAGATATAAGGAGTAGGCCAGCTGAGATATTATTTCTTTGTTCGATTTGATTTTAATAGAGTTCAAGCACTCTTTACACATTTGTAAAGACAAAAATGTTATTAACTCTCTTTTGTTGGGGGAAACAATGTCCTGATCTAATTGTTTAATTTTCCGCAAGGATTTTAGATTTTTATTTTCTTCCAAAGTAATTTCAAGTTGGTAGTGTAAGGAGGCTAAATTAATAGCTGTTGATGTGCTTAGTTGGGCTGTTTTAGACAGTGCGTTTAATTTGTTTGATAAATGAATATAAAGCAATGCTCCGCGCAAGAGAAAAGATGTTTGGTAAACTTTACTCAACGCTAGTTGGACTTTCCTCGCTCTTTCATAAGGATCTAGAACTTGATTCTTTAGTCTATCGTACGACATATTCATATATCCCAAACTTGGTTTCAACTCACCAACTATGGTTGAATTGACGTGTTCATTTTTGTAAATTAACTCTATTATCTCCAATGGGTTGCTATTCATCAATTGGTCTATTCTAGAGTCAATCTCATGTAGATCATAGTTTAGCTTTTTAAGAGGCGTGTTAAGGTCTAAAATGGTTGTGTCATTGTTATTAGTAGCCTTCAGTAAGTCATTACCAAATTGTTTAGCATCAAAATCAGGCTCCAGCAGAGACTCAAAATCTTCTAAATCGTTTGCCATTGGCGCTATTGTCATACCTCCAGCTCTTTTCTTCTTTTTTGTTACACATTTTTATCTTCCATATCTATTCTAGTTGATTTTTTTTTTTTCATAGTATTCAACCAAATGGAGAAGTTTTTAAGAAATACGTCTTTGAAAGGGAGGCATAGAATAACAAGGTAAACCCATTTATACAGGATTCCCTCATACTATATTAGCTTATTTCATTCCAGGGGGGTTCCCTTAAATATAAGAATAATAAGAATAATGATATAAAATTATATGTCTAACAAAAAATTACAAAATTTGAGTAAATAAATAAAGAAAAAATGTGAGAGTGGCAATCAGCCAATTTTATGTTTGATATGTTGGCATTGTATTGGGCGGATGCCCATGGATACACTTATAATGTAATAAGATATTCACTTTCGTACAGGTCACAGACTAGCTGAAAAAACCATGACAATCGTTAACCCCTATTGATTTCCTTTCAAAATTTCTGGCCTGTTCATTTAGATTGGACCTGAGAATAACCACCCCAAGGATTAGCATTCTTCGACTTCAAATATTCGTCACTCTTTAGCTGCCACTCCTTATTCATGGTCTTTGCGTCTTGGCCACCCGCCATCCTGACGACAGCAAAAAGTCCCACTGAAAATAGTAGGCCTGCAGCAACACCTTTGGCAATAAAACTGGAATCACCCTTATTCAATACAGGTCTTCTTGGGCCCCATTCTCCGTAAGAAATGTACCACACAGCTTGCTTTTCAGGCTCAGTAAGCTGTGCCCATGGTAATTTTTGACGTTCACTCAACTTACTGACAATATCCTGCTGCTCAGTGGAGGGCATGTTCTCCCATCTGGATTGCAGATCCATTACAGCAGCGTTGGAAAGAGCATGTGTTTGAGCGAATCTTACGGATGTAATACGTGATAGTCCACCAGCTCTAGTAAAAGTGTTACGTAACATTGTAGATGCGTTCTTAGTTGATCTTGTGTTTGGTGCATTGCTTGCAAACAGAAGACAAAATACGAGGACTGATGGTTCTTATTTAATTGATTGTTCTTTTTAACTTTTCGCCGCCGCTTGTATCGGCGCAAAACGTAGGGCCAATCACAAACGAGGAAAACGTCTATTGGACGATTTTTGCAATGTGACACTTACAATGATGAATAATTACTATGTAGGCAGAAGTGCTAAGTACATTCTATTTAGAAGCGTAGGGAGGCGGTCTGCCTGCAGATCTGATAGTCATAAAGATTCTTTTGGGAGATGCTGTCCCTTAAGGAAGAAACATCATCTGTTCCGGGGCAGTAGATATTGATTCGTTGTCCACAGAAGCTTCCAGTGAATCTGCGGGTTGAGACAAACTTTTACAGTGCTCATCATCTTCCCCGCGTTCTGTGGCCAGTGCGGTCCTTGCTCCAGTCAACGTAGCAGGAGTTCTTGGCGTTACTTCCGAAGAATTGACAGAACTGTCATTCGGCGACGATGATAGATTCGTTACCATGGGAAAACTTCTAAAGGACGCAGAAGAGTAGGACTTCGTAGTCGAGGAAACTTCGTTGTTTCCGATGTCATCTTCCTCAGGCATGTGAACAGTCTCTCCTTCTTCGCCCGGTGAGTTCTTGGACAACATGGTTCCCCATTCCATAAGTTGGAAGATGAGACCCATGTTTGGACTTATATCCTTAGCAACACCTTTCAGCTTATTGTATGCATCATTTAAACTCAAGCCATAATATCGCATGATATACGCCACAATCAATGACGCCGATCTTGATACTCCACACTGACAGTGTACGAGTATTTTCTTGCCTTGCGAATGAGCGGTATGTATAATGCGTGTCAATCGGGATAAGTCCTTGACGATCTTGGATGTGTGTGTCCATTCAATATGGTAATATTTTATTTTATGTGCCATTTCCGGCGGTATTAAAAACTCCAGGTTCGGTATTTCTTTGGCAACATTAATGACTAAATCAAACGATAATATATCTTCTAGTTTGGGTTCTGAATATAGATACAAATTAGGCGGCAGTACCAGCAATGGTCCATCTAAATAAACCGTTCGTTGATAAATCTCTGCATGCACCATATCAATATTCAGATCCGAGTCCTCCTCCGGGAAAATCAATGTTGTTTGCATATTCTTTTGGTTAGAAAATCTGTTGACATCCGTACTATCTAAAGTACCTTCACGAGTACTAGAAATTGGCGTGGATGTCTCTAACCCTGAGATCGTTTGAGAACGTCCTCTAATTCCCTTCAACTTCAAGTCTTTAGTTTTCACGGATAATGAATGGACTCTATTCAGATGAGGTTTTTCTGAAAATGACGATAACGGTGATGATGATGACAGCTTACTGATAGACGATACTGTGGATGATTTTGTATACACGCTTGGAGAAACAGTTCGGTTCTTCAAAGATGTTGGTAGTGTGTATATAGAGGCCTCGCTTCGCCTCATCGACAGCGATGGTGGCGTTGGCCTTGGACTTACTTTTGGTGGACATTTCTCCAACACAATAGGTTTGGGCTTCATAAATAGATTCAAAGGTGTCGGCGATGGGAATTTTACTGAACCTGGCACATCTTGGCTTGGCGATGAGAATTCCATTAATGGATGGAGTGCTGCTATATCTAAAGATAAATTTTTGGTATTCCTATTTTGTAAGGAACGCGGTGAGTTTGGCTTGAAATCGATGTCGGTTTTACTGTCCAAATGC
Source organism: Saccharomyces cerevisiae S288C (assembly GCF_000146045.2). Taxonomy (NCBI): domain Eukaryota; kingdom Fungi; phylum Ascomycota; class Saccharomycetes; order Saccharomycetales; family Saccharomycetaceae; genus Saccharomyces; species Saccharomyces cerevisiae. Next base: position 529,964 of record NC_001146.8, on the reverse strand, counting down.
TGCTTATCTGAGTGAAATTGCATGTGCACTTATCGCTACCAAATGTATTACTATCGCTTCCGCTACTATTGTTGTCTTATACTTAAATGAAGAAAAAAAAAAGAATGTTTACTAAACGAGTTGCATAACCCTCACTCTTGTTTACTAAACGCTTTATTTAAAAGTAATAATAATGATATATTACACTGTATCGAATCCTATGTAACATTTTTGTATTTTTTCACTTCTAAATTTGAAATAGTCAAAGAGAAAAAAACATCAAAAAACAAACTACATTTTCCTTTTTTGGAAAGTACATTCCTGTTTTGGAAATTGCCTTCCGCTCCTGCGCTATAAAAAGAAAAATACCCAGCTTTGACGAAAAAGCTACATTCTTAACACTCACTTCTTACCAGGATGGACCATGGAATCCTTTTGAATAGCCGTAGATTTTTGCGTATTGAAAAAGGGCACCTCATACTTCATGCTTCCACGGACTATCAATTCGTAATCATGCTTGATTAGTAGCTTCCATTTTTTAGTATCATCTTCTTTGTCATCTCTAGCATTTGGTTTGCTTTTGTATTGTCTTTCATTAGTATTGTTTTCATCGTCACCATCGTCGCCATCATCATCGTCATCATCGTCGTTTTCGTGCTTGGCTTCACGAGACCCAGGACTTAAAAGCTTGACACTCGAGACTGACACATCGTAGTTCCTATTAAATGCGCCGCCCTGGAACTTTAATGGTGTCTCTAGTTTTTTAGCGGTTCCTAGTAATACCGTCTCTATGTTCCCACCACTAATATCATTATTAGCACTCTCTTCAACTAACGAAAGATTTGTCGTTATTTGTAAAATTTTCCGTTCCTGTTCCATTACTGTACAGTCACCATTAGAATCGCACTTCAGGTAAGAACTTTTTGCAAAAATGTCCAAATCGACTTGGGAAACGCTTATACTGAAGAATCCTGGATTAAAAGCACTTACTGTGATGTCGAAGATCAACTCGTCCGAACTTGAAATCACATTATCCATCACTACCACGTCTACATCTTGTAGTTCTTTATTAGTGGCCAATAAAAATCCCAGAATGAATCCTGTCATCAATAGTGATGATATAACAAATGCAAGATAAAGAAAATTCTTTACTTTCACAAATGGGGACTTCCTTGAGTAAAAGTTGTGCGGTGAGTAACCAACAATATCGTTATTATTGATATTGGAATGGGTAACGTCATCGTTACCATTCATATGGATGCTACCATTCATTATGCTATTGTTTGTTCTTGATAGGTGTCTTTGACCACGTTTCATTCTTAAGGGGGTATATTCATTCAATTGGTTGTTATTGCCAGTATTGTTGCCAACCATAAAATCGTAGTAATCATTATTTGATCTTGAAGGCATCCTTCCATGTAATGGAAGTTCGTGCGTGTTGGATGCTGAGCCATAGTAACTGTTGAAAGTAGCATTTGGGCGATCATAATCATCTACGTCTTCATCTTCACCATAATCGGATATTAGCGGTTTTGTTTCTAAATCGTTCTTATGATTATAATAAAACATGGAGTGAATATCGTTTTCATCACTTTCGTTATCTTCTGGAATAAACTCATGCTGAAGGTTAGTGTGTTGCGGTCGATTTACATTAGACGAGTCACCATTATTTTCCTCTTCAATAACATTGTTATCACCATAAAAGTTTAAACCATGGGGAAACTTATTGTTCCTGCTGTTATAAAATTCATCCTTTTTCACACTATTTTGCATTGTTGGATAATTATGCGGCTGTTCGATGTAATCTTCTAGATTAACGTGATCCGGTACCCCAGAGTATCTCCGTAAAGGAGCTCCATTAGGGTTTGAATCAAATATCTTTGACACTGTTGTTCTAAGAGGCCTTTTGTTGTCACCATAATTAGAATTTCTATTAGCAGAGGAATGTCTCAAAGTAGAATTGGAAAGAGATTTCTTCGTTGAAATATCATTGTTTGGTTCCAATTCCTGCGAATTTGTGGCAACATTGGGACACGATATTGTGTTACCGTTGCTTGATGTGGATGAAAGTAAATGTGGAGAAACTTTAGATAGGGATACTAAGCTTGACCTCTTATCAGGCGACTTGGCAATAACATTGCTGTCTGGGTTGTCAGAGGTATACGAATCTACCGATTGTACATCCATTGGTGGTTGCTGCTGCTGCAATTGATGCGGTGGCTCCTGTTTTATACTGCTCAACTCGTCCAGGTGATTGTGTCCCGACATCAGATTGTTATTGTTCTGCATCACATTAGAATTCAAGTTCGGATTTGTGCTTATAGTCGCGATTGTGTTATTCAATATGGCACCAGTGCTAATATGTCTTGAATTTTTCAGTCGGCTTAATAATTTTTTGTTATTGTTTAGCAATGGGGCGCTTATCTTTGAGGTTATTCCATGATTTTGTTGCTGTTGCTGTTGTTTTGGAGGTTGCTGTTGCTGCTGCTGCTGCTGGCTGGAGGAGTCAGGAAATATTAGGTTTTTAGTCGAATTAGCTGCCGATTCATAAACAAATGTTTCCTCAGAATCACTAATTTCATTTTCACCTACAGCTGTAGCCAGCCTTGCAGCGAAAAAATCCGCCTTTGTTGGTTTTTCTGAATTACTCTCATGTGAGTCGTCATTTATTGCATTATTGTTAGAGGTAGAAGCGCTCAAGTCGGCGTTAGAATTCTTGATATCGGCATTGGTTTTATTGGATGCACTATTACTGTTATTGCCGTTGTTGTTGCTGCTGGTTTTCTTCTTGTTATTATTGTGATTGTCAGCATTACTGCTGGAGACACTAGCAGTGAGAGCCTGAGTATTGTCTGTACTGCCCAAAGGTGCGGTTGAAGGCGCTGTTTTAGTAGATGTAGTGCATATTTTGCTGGTGTCATCATTACGTTCATTTTTCCCACTATTAATGTTTTTATTCTTCTTCATTTTGTTGTTATTTTCATTATCATCTGCGTTCGAGTGATTCGGTATACGCAGCCCATCATTTGCTACTGGACCATTATCGTGTGTGGTTGAATTCGCGGGAGCATTCTTCGCCTTTGTATCATCTAACAGGTTTTCACCTAAAAGTATTTCTCTTGAATTAGTGACGTGCATTGTGGGCCTCTCTATTATTTTTGGCTTATTTTGTTGTGATAGTGAAGGTAGAGGTAAAAGAGGAGCTGGAGGTGTATTCGAGCCGATGTTATTACTAGTGCTGGGTGCCGTGTTATTGGAGAAGGCCGAAGCCTTTCTGAACGCTTTAGATGCGGAAGTTGATGATGGACCATGAATATTCGCCGATCTCGCTGTTTGATAAAGGGCAATGTTACTTGTAGGCATATTATTGGAGATGACGGCAGGTTTCTTCTTCGAGAGTTCAACATCTGAAGCAAACGCAGGGTTAGAAGCTACCAACAAAGAGCTCTTCTTGTTTCGTAATGAAGATGACGGATTGGAAAGATGAGATGACAGAGGGTTGTGGTTGATTAGGGCATTGTTACTATTATTATTAGTTGATGAAACAGAGCCGATATGTTCTAAATGTAAATCTGTTGGGATATCACTCGTTGACATTGATGTTCCTGCCCTGTTTATGTCTGAATGCCAATGATCTTGATTATGTGACGTGGCATCGGAATCCATTAAATTGTTATCTATGGTGGGCAAATTATGCTGTACAACGTTGCTGGTGGTGTTAGCAGTAGCGACAGAATCATCAACTATTTCCCTGTGTAGCGGAGAGGTAGATGTGGAGGCAGAGGGAATAGAAGGATTAGGTGCTACTACATTACTGTTATTCGACAATAAAAGATTATTTGCCACGGGTGCCTCAACTGTTTCTGTCTCTACAGTGAGCTTTCTATCTTCTTCTGTCATCTAGCACGTTTCCCAAATGCTTTAACTTGCCTGAGATGAAACGATAAGGTGTATACAGGGCGATTTACACTATAATTTATGGAATATTTTCCTGTATCTACTTGATTTTAGTTGTAGAATTGAAGATCATTATGCAAAATCGAAGGGGATACCCGTCGCAGAAACCACCCAACGAATTTTCTAAAGCGGAAATGCCTAAGAACAAAGAAATAAGAAGAACGAATCAATATATTGCACTACAATATATCACAAAGAGTGGCCAGGAAGACTTACAAGGTCTAAATTTAAGAGGGATTAACGTTTTTTCAAGTTATGTACATCTTTATGTAAACGTAAAATCTAATTTTGTGTCTGTCTGAGGACGGGAGGGGCAGTCTTGTGCGACGACAATTATCTGAAAAATCTGCACATTTGGACTGCAATGTGTATCTCGTGTCTAACAGTCCAACTTTGGTGCTGAATTAACTTCATGAATGACCTCTTAATGATTTAGCGAAGGGAAATTAGAGGACAAGATCTCGCCGCGTGTATAGATATATACATATATATTATCCAAGATTGGAATGAATTTCGCCGCCCCTGCTCACCGACATCGAGACCAGTACGGTGCCTTCGCTAACCAATGTTGGACATAAAGCTTAAACCAGGGCTGATGATTTGCAACCAAAACGGAACGTAAACCTTACACCACTTTTACAGTTTTTTGTTGTAGTTAGAACAAAAGTGAGTAAGTACTCACCGTTTCTGCCGCGCGGCGAACTTACTTACCCAAATATTAATGGAACTTCCGATCCAAACTTCAACTTGTCTTTCACCTCTACGTATCTAATCTTACAGTGAAGTTTCCTAGAAGACTACCATTTATATATGTGGTTGTTGTTACAGCTTTGGACTGTGTGTCTTCGTTCGTTTACATATAGTTTGCAATTGTCCTTCCAAAAAACTACTAACGTTATCCTTGTGACGTTGTTGCTATAGCGTAACGTGCGTCACTAGTCTTCGATTAGTATTCCGTGATAGTTTTGAGAAATGGGTGAATGTTGAGATAATTGTTGGGATTCCATTGTTGATAAAGGCTATAATATTAGGTATACAGAATATACTAGAAGTTCTCCTCGAGGATTTAGGAATCCATAAAAGGAAATCTGTAATTCTACACAATTCTATAAATATTATTATCATCGTTTTATATGTTAATATTCATTGATCCTATTACATTATCAATCCTTGCGTTTCAGCTTCCACTAATTTAGATGACTATTTCTCATCATTTGCGTCATCTTCTAACACCGTATATGATAATATACTAGTAACGTAAATACTAGTTAGTAGATGATAGTTGATTTTTATTCCAACATACCACCCATAATGTAATAGATCTAATGAATCCATTTGTTAGTTAATAGTTTAAATGTTTTTATCGGAAGAGGTTTTGTCATCACATCAGCAATGTTCTTCTTGGTCTCGATGTAGTATACGTATAAATTATTACCTGATACTTCATCTCTAAGTCTCATTGCCTTTGTGCCAAAAAATCTGTTTCTAAATTTCTCTTCATTTGTAGACTTAATTATACTGATCGTTGATCTACTATCAGTAAGTAAGCCTTTAATAATTGGTTTCTTGTTAAGTTCTTGCACAAGGTGACTGAGGTTATTCAATAGCGGAATAGCTTCACTGACTGCGTGTATTTCTGCTTCTGTAGTTGAAGTGCATGTTAACGAAGCCTTTGTCGACTTTCCTCCAATCACTTTTCCGTTGAGTAGGAAAATGTTACCAATTTGTGACTTGTAATATGGTTGGTTACCATATGAAGCATCGCTTATTGCGACTAGTTTATTATCTGGCTTGGTAGGTTTGTTTTTGTGCCATATCAGTTGTTTATCTCTAGTGTCCCACATGAATTGTATTAACTCATATGTCATGTCTAAAACTTGCCTAGAGGGGAATAGTATATGTTGAGCAAGTGTGTTGATGTAGTATAGTAAGTCAAATCTAAATTTATATCCAACATATGAAGCTAGACCAATCAACTTTTGCATTTCATGTACCTTCTCTTTGTATTCATCTTCATCTATTTCTAGTTCATCCTGGTCTATATAAAGACCTGGTTGACCTGGAGCGCTAAGTTTTTTTCCTTTTGGATTTAAATGAACGTTTAGTTTGGGTAATTTTTCTGTCAAAGATTTTTCCATACCTAATTTCATGTACTTGCTTCTTTGATATTTGATCTCTAATCCAAGTATGTCGTACTGAATTTCGTTATCACTTTCACCCAGATTTATTATCTTTGTATCGTATTGTTTCTTGAGTGTTGTTATGATTTTCTTATTTGCATTTAAGTCTTTGCTGAACAATATCATATCATCAACGAATAAGCAAATTGTTACTTGACTATTCTTAAATACGCATGACCATCCGCGAACTTCTTCCATATCACATTGTTCAATCAGATATGATTTGATCGTTTCATACCAGTTTGCACCACTTTGTTTCAAACCATAAAGTGATTTCTTCAAACGTATCAACTTATCATTCATTCCTAAATGTGGTGGAGGTCTTATGTATAATTCTTCTTTGATGTCTGCATACAAATATGCCGAAGATATGTCTAATTGTGTAATATAGTAGTTATTGTCTAATGCAAGTGACAGGGATGTCATCAATGCATAGTGATGTACGGTATTGGATTGCATGCCTGAGTCGTAAGTGTCAGGATGCTGAATATCACCTCTTGCAACAAATCTAGCTTTATGAGTACCGTCACGTTTCCTGTTGAAGATAAACATTGAATTTATTACTCTTTTAGGGTCTATTTCTTTTCTGTCATAATATTTGTCAGTGTCCCAAGTTTTCATCTTCAACAGTTGATTGACTTCTTTGTGGTATGCCTCGATATATTTTTCTTTTTCTTTAATATCTTTATTATAGGTGATTGCCTCATCGTATCGTAAGGTTGTCCGTATTGGTTTGATTGATTTTACTGCTTTTACAGCTGCAATCAGGTGAATTCGTTTCTTCGATCTCGGAGGTTCTAAACTACGCATATTCTTAGTATTCCATGTGTCTCGTGATACCTTAATTTCAGTTTCATTATCTTCTAATGATCTTTTCTTACTGTTGATAGTAGTATAGGCATTAGAGTCACCAATACCACCCAAACTGGAATTAGTTTGACGAGAATTGATCGGTGGAAGTTCTTTAAAGGAGTCTGATAATTTGGTAGGAGGTTCTGGAGGCAGATCGGGAAGTGGAAGATCAGCAATTATAGATTCCTCTGTATTCTCCTTAGGACAGGTATCTGACGTTTTGATAGGAACGACGTGGTGTAGTGAATTACTTTCTGATGAGGAAGTATCGATCGAAGGTGAACGGTGTATAATCCTTTTCTCAGTCTCCTGTTCGCTTGTCTGCGGAACAGTTTTATTATTGGTACCACCCGTACTGGATATTGGTACGTTTGTATGATTAGTCTCATTGTCACTGTACGAGTCTGAGTGTCTGAAATCTTTAGATTTACTGGTGTGCGACGATTCATGTGTGTTAGATTGGGACATGGGAGCAAGTAAAGGAACATCTAATCTATGCATACCACCCGAACCAGTACTCTCGATATCGGAAATTTGGGGGGTGCTAGATCTCTTCTTTGATGGAAGGATATCAGATTTAGATATGTTGGGATCAACTTCTCTGGGTGCGCGAATATTGGTTTTAGAAACACGTTTCGAATCTTCAGTATGAGTTGACGGAGGTGTGGAATCGGTTGGACTCACAGCTTTTGAAAGGACATTTCTCGGTTGCTCAGGATGTAGTTCGATGTCAGATTGGAAGTTAAGATCATCGGATTGTTGGATCTCATTTGACGCAATGAACGATTGATATGAAGCAGTTAAACGGTTTAAGTCTTCATCGAAAGTGAGTGCGTCGTAATTGAATTGATCTAATCTGGATTCCTTGCCCTGAAGAATAACATAGTTAGTTGTATCTACTGTCTTCTTTAAGGATGGAAGATAGATGATATATCCATAAGAGTTTCGAGACGGATGTAGAGCGTAGCCTGGGATGCCACGAGGATGTATTTTGGAGTTAGGGTTGTGATCATTGACGATAACAGGTTGACCGAAAGGTAACAAAGTACTGATATCAAGTCCTGCCAAGCCAGCATGTTGTCTTGCAGATTTTTTGCTTTTAGGTGAAGCTAGTGAATTTCTCACAATAGTAGAAAATTCGATTGCAGAGAACCATAAATGGTTCGGTAAACCACTACATTGCAGTTGAGTACGGCAGTCATCTAATAAGGTACGGTTGAGCCGTTCAGCGACTCCATGTGCTCGGGAATCCGCTGTGGTTGTATAGCATGGAGTTATACCATTTTTTTCAAGGAATTTATGGAGAGTTCTGTTAGTATACTCAGAACCACGGTCCATTTGTATAACCAAGACACTGGCCTGAAACTGGTTCTTAATAAAAGCTAGTATCGTAGTAAAAACATCGAGGATAGAGTCCTCGCGACGGTCGTGTAATGGATAAACCCAACGGAATTTTGTTGTCTCATCAGTAAATGAGATGAAATAGGATGGTGCACTCTTTGGTAGGTTGTGAACTGGACCAAATATGTCAGTATGTAGGTATTGAAAGGGTTCGTATGAATTTTGGTATTTTAGTCGTGAACCTTTGATATGTCTGTGTTTGGTGCTTTTGCCGATTAAACAATCAGGACATTGATAGTCAATAGCACTAGACCAGTCGACATCTGATTCGTTAAAATACGTGATGGTGTTATTTTTAAGTGAGTATCGAATTGTCTGTGCATTGGCATGCGCAAGCATTCGATGAATGAAAGGATAAGGATATTTGCGTGTACTTTCACTTGTATGGACATTATTGATGGTGGGTACGGAGATATTTGATGGAAGCAAGTACTTTTTAGATACCCAGTAAAAGTCTCCATATTTTACGATAGGTGCAAGTACAGTGCCGTCAGATCGTTCTAAGACGTTTTTGGTAAAGCATGCTGTGATATCTACTGCAGCCAATTCATTCAAACTGAGTAAGTCATAGGCTATGTTAGGAGTGTGCAATACCTTTATTGATGTTTTGGTGTTGTCCTGGAAGTGAAATTGTAGGTCACCAATAGCGTTAATTGGTATATTTCTTTTTTGAGCATCAACTACGTTTATGTCAGGATTAGATGATGCTGAGTGTATGTGATGAGCAGATCTTATAAGGGTTCGTGATGCTCCTGAATCGAGAAGGAGGTGTCCAGGGAGTTCATCATCAGAATGATTAGTATGATTTACTGTAGATTCAGTAAGTTTCTGGCCTAAGATGAAGGTCGTGCTTATTGTTCAATTGAATCGGTTCAGTAGTTGATTTACTGATGGAATCGTTGTCCGTGCTGGGAGAGTTATTAGATGTGGATACATTGTGAGCCCTGGCTGTTTTCGATTTCGAATTATTTGTTTTTTGAGGATTCCGAGCTATAACTTTGGGTTTGGTTGTATTTGTATAGCTGCGAGAATCATTCTTCTCATCACTCGGATTTCTCCTGTAATTAGGTTTGCTGTTTCTCGATCCCTGTTGTTCTTCATAAATAGCATGGATATCTAAGAACAGTTCAGCGACTGTCATATTTAGATGTCGATGACGTGTGTAGCGTAAAAATTTATATTCGCCAGATAGACCTCTCATAATTAATTGGCATGCGACCTTGTTATTGATATGAATGCCATTATTGTTCAGTCTGTCGATAATGTTTGTGACTTTTGTTTCAAATGCATCTGCAGGTGTACTGCCATTATATTGCAAATTTGCCAGGGTCACAATGTCGTTTGCCTCTTGGGTATCAGATTGCATTTTTTCAATACTTTTGGAAAGAATTTTCATGATATCCGTATAATCAACGGATAGGATGTCTTTGACCCAGGTAGGTAGGAATTGAGATGGAGCAAATATTTGAAAAGTGTTATACAAGAAGGTGAGTTCATCATCAGTGATCTGACGTACGGGTTTTCCGTTTACTGTCGGAATAATACCACCGAGATTCGAGTTTTGTAAAAATTTGATGTATGTTTTAACCCAATTTAGAAAGTCATTAGGTGAGGTTAACATTGGTGGTGGTCTGACATATTTTTTAGTGGATGTCATATCAGAGTCCGCTGAGGATGAATCAGTAAATGTATTACCTGACTCAGGTGATGGAGTGCTCAGAGGCGTTCCAACTGATGATGGATACTGCGGAAACTGTGAATGTGGCCCAGGTGGAAAGTACATAGGCGACATTTGATAAGGTGTATACGGAATCATAGATGGGCGTCCGTAAAATGACCAATCAGATGGATTGGCTTGGTTTTGGGTCATCATGCACTGCTGTGGGTACGGCCCATTCTGTGGTGAATGTGACTGAGCAGTTTGAGGAGAGGCATGATGGGGGTTCTCTGGAACAGCTGATGAAGCAGGTGTTGTTGTCTGTTGAGAGTTAGCCTTAGTGGAAGCCTTATCATATTCTTGAATTTTGGAAGCTGAAACGTCTAACGGATCTTGATTTGTGTGGACTTCCTTAGAAGTAACCGAAGCACAGGCGCTACCATGAGAAATGGGTGAATGTTGAGATAATTGTTGGGATTCCATTGTTGATAAAGGCTATAATATTAGGTATACAGAATATACTAGAAGTTCTCCTCGAGGATTTAGGAATCCATAAAAGGAAATCTGTAATTCTACACAATTCTATAAATATTATTATCATCGTTTTATATGTTAATATTCATTGATCCTATTACATTATCAATCCTTGCGTTTCAGCTTCCACTAATTTAGATGACTATTTCTCATCATTTGCGTCATCTTCTAACACCGTATATGATAATATACTAGTAACGTAAATACTAGTTAGTAGATGATAGTTGATTTTTATTCCAACAAGTTTAATGGTCAGAATGGGCGCTTGTCGCGTGCCAGATCGGGGTTCAATTCCCCGTCGCGGAGATTTTTTGCCGCACGTTTCCGCGTCAGACGAGCTTTTTTCACGGTTCCGGTGCTTTTTGCCGGCTGCGGCCCAATCAAACACCGCCATTTCGGCCGTTCCTCAACAAAGAACCCCTTTTATAGCCAGCAGAGCACGAGTTGATCTACTATATAACTACCCCCAACTCGTTCCACTACTCATTAGTGCTACGGATTCTCCCAACACGAAACAGCCAAGCGTACCCAAAGCAAAAATCAAACCAACCTCTCAACAATGTCTCCTCCAGTTTACAGCGATATCTCCAGAAATATCAATGACCTATTGAACAAGGATTTCTATCATGCTACCCCAGCTGCCTTTGATGTGCAAACAACAACCGCCAATGGCATTAAGTTCTCATTGAAGGCTAAACAGCCTGTCAAAGACGGTCCACTGTCTACTAACGTGGAAGCAAAGTTGAATGACAAGCAAACCGGCTTGGGTCTAACTCAAGGCTGGTCTAACACAAACAACTTGCAAACCAAATTAGAGTTTGCCAACTTGACCCCTGGTCTAAAGAACGAATTGATCACTTCTTTGACTCCAGGCGTCGCCAAGTCCGCCGTCTTAAACACTACGTTCACACAACCTTTCTTCACCGCAAGAGGTGCCTTTGACTTGTGTTTGAAGTCACCAACATTTGTTGGTGACTTAACTATGGCCCACGAAGGTATTGTTGGTGGCGCAGAGTTTGGTTACGATATCAGCGCCGGTTCCATTTCTCGTTATGCCATGGCTTTAAGTTATTTCGCCAAAGACTACTCCTTGGGCGCTACATTGAACAACGAGCAAATAACTACCGTTGACTTCTTCCAAAACGTCAACGCCTTTTTACAGGTCGGTGCTAAGGCTACAATGAACTGCAAACTACCTAACTCCAATGTCAACATCGAATTCGCCACTAGATATTTGCCTGATGCATCTTCCCAAGTTAAGGCTAAGGTGTCCGATTCCGGTATTGTCACTTTGGCTTACAAGCAATTGTTAAGACCTGGCGTCACTCTGGGTGTCGGTTCCTCTTTCGATGCTTTGAAGTTGTCTGAACCTGTTCACAAGCTAGGTTGGTCTTTGTCCTTCGACGCTTGAACGTATATATCTAATATATATATGTTCACTATATACCATATATGTGCTCGTTCTTGTTTCCATTTTTCTACTTGATCTTTAGACTTGTTGTTTTATTTATACAAATATATTAATGACAGAAAATATTCTTTGTAACGGCTGGTTCTCATAATCATATTGGTTGCTTGGCAGTGAGAATAGACTCACTTCCTGACTCATCATCACTTCCTTCCGCAGCCTCTAGCTCATTCAAATACAAGCAGTGTTTAGCAAAGCCAGGGATAACGTTTCTCGGTATTTTCAGATTGGTTTCGAACATTGTGATAAACTCCAAATCTACTCCATCTTTCATCCCACCAGAAAATAACCCGTACTCTTGGCATATACCTGCAGTGGACCATCCCTGTAACAACTTTCTTATGATTCCCACAACTACACCAACACGGTGCTTGCCCTTATTGGAATGCACTAAGATGGGATAGTTTCTGACATCCAGCACCAAGTGCAAGACCTGGTTCATTCTTTCTTGAATTCCTTCATCGCGGCTTGAATCCATAAATATGTGATAGTATTTTATCTTTTCTGACTCCAGGAAGCTTTGATATTCTTCGAGAGGCCTATCTTTATCGCCAATATATATTATGGTCTTCAAGTGTAACTGATGCTTGATGAAACTATAATTTAACGGCATCGGGTATCCCGATCGATATAACGATACATCCGTGCTCACCACTGGCGAAAAATTTAATGGGGGTATGTATTTCATAGCATCAAGAAACGTGCACTCTATTGGTATTTTGCCTTCACTTGTTGATATATCAACTAGACTTTAATATCTTAAGTAAACTCTCGCTTTTTTCTGATCTTTTTTTTAATTCTGGAAAATTCAGAAGAAAAAACAAAAATTACTGAAAAATCTGGGCTAGCACCAAGAGCTATTCATGGATGAATCACTAAATGAAAAAGGGTCTTTACTTTGCATGCTACCACTCACATGAATAGTATAGGGGAACCTGGTGACAGCCTCCCTTCTCACTTTCTGCCGATTTCCAATGATCACTCTGCAGAATTCTTTCATGAAACCCTTAATATGATTTCCTAAAGCGGGAAATAGTAAACATATCATAAAACATTTGTAAAAAAAAAAAATGTATAATTAGAAATTACTAGATTTTCAATTATATTTAGCAGCTATATGGGTTAATAATTTATAATGTTTATTAATAACATACCCACACTCTTGTATTATAATCAACTAGACTCATACCTTGTCAAAAGTTCAGAAAGAAACATCGGCAGAGATGGTTAAGAAAAACTTTATCCCGTCTGTATCGCTGGTCAGAAGAGACCTTCCTACTTTAGTTACTACTACAACTAGTTCAACCGCCCTGTCAAAGCCCACGTCAAGTGTAGTGTCCGAAACGAGTTCCAAGTCCCTTCCATCGTTAACATCTTCGGCTTTCTCAACTTCCAGTGGAGCAACATCCTCCTCATCACTAATTGTCGCAAGTATAACACCCCCATCTACAGCAGGAAACCCATTTATTTTAAATGCTGCTGATAAACCAAATGGAACTGTATACATTGCTGTGGGTGCTGTCATAGGTGCCATTTTTATCAGTATTCTTATATGGTGGTTAGTGTCCAGTTATTTGTCTCGTCGTTTCACAATGACAAATTCTTATGCAAATGATAGTAAAAATTTGTACAGGGGACACCACAAGCATAGTTCTTCTTTACAAAGCAATCCCTTTGACATCAATGATGAGAAATCATATATGCAGGATGATTGGGATTCTATGAGCCAATTAGAATCTAGCCAATACGAGGATGCTGCCTCACCATTCAACCCAATTCAGGATCCGTTCACAGACAACAGAAGATCCTTATTTATATCTCCTACTTTACAAGTGTCACAATATGAAAAAAGTCATAGCCGCCATCAATCAAAAGACACTAACATTTTTATTGACGATCCATTTTTATACGTAGGTACCTATCTAGAAGAAGAAGAAGAAGAAGAAGAAGAGAGAAAGCTGAACCTCAATAGACCACAAAGAGCAGCGTCACCTGAAAGAAAGGAAAAGAAAATTAACTCAATGGAAGGCTACCATAAGAGAAACCAATCCTCCTTGGGCCTCATACCAGTCGCTTCTGCTACCTCAAATACTAGCTCTCCTAAAAAGGCTCATAAAAGACAGGCGCCATCGATGTTTTTGGATGATGTCCTGAATGGTAGAGAAATAATCTAGATACCCTGACATCTAAGATACATGGTTGTTCAGGTTAAACATTTTTTTTTTTAGTCCTTAAAAATTGTGTAATTCAGTACCAAAAAAATCGATGTTTGCTTTTATTCTTTTCAAGGCCATACGGTTCTAACGCACCAGTAATCATCAGTACATCTGCCAAGATATATCTTTATCATATTCTTGAAAGGCCCGAAAATAACCCTCCAAGAGATAAAAAATTTTTCTGAATGGTAATTGGAAAGATAAAATTCTGTTGTGATCTTTGAACTACTTTATCTGATCTGGTCGTAACCATCAACAAGGCGAATTATGCATTCTTTGTTAAATATATACATGTGATCTTTCCGTACATATCTTTCCGATCCTCATGAAACACCGACACAGCTGCTACCAAAATGTGTGCAGGTATCTACAAAATTCTAACCACAAGTACTGAGTTAAAGAAGGAGCTAAGCAATCATGATCCGCGTATAAATATTAAACACTTTTGCCTTGAAGTGCTGTCTTCATAAATGGAAGGTGACAATATAGAAGGGTCTTGACCGATGTAATTTTCAGCAAGTAACAAAACTCACAATGAACAGTTTGCTAAGAGCAATGACAATCATCGAAAGAAGTTCTTGGCTTAGTGCGACTTACATCGTTGTAAATTCTCAACTATAATTAGCGTTTAGCATTTATCTCGTTTCGTAGACTATGATACATCATTACAACGCTTATGAAATACTCACTTTGGGAAGAATATAATAATCAATATAAGCAGCGGTTCTCAGTAAAAACTTGTTATAAAAGTGAAATTTCGAAGGACTCTGAACATAAGACGTATAATGTCTAGCAGAGACGCCTCTTTGACTCCTCTTAAGGCAGTAGTGATAGACGACCCTCCATTGAGACAAACCCCAGAACCATTCGATGAACAGTCAGCTTACAATCCCCAGTCGCCCATTGCCATTGATTTTGGATCAAGCAAACTGAGAGCAGGATTCGTTAACCATGCTACCCCTACACATATTTTTCCGAATGCATTGACCAAGTTTAGAGACAGAAAGTTAAACAAAAATTTCACTTTTGTCGGTAATGACACCTTGTTGGATCAAGCTGTGCGTTCGCAATCGAGAAGCCCCTTTGACGGACCATTTGTAACCAATTGGAATCTCACTGAAGAAATATTGGACTACACTTTTCATCATTTGGGAGTGGTACCAGATAACGGAATTCCTAATCCAATATTACTTACCGAAAGACTGGCAACTGTTCAATCACAACGGACAAATTGGTACCAGATTTTGTTTGAAACTTACAATGTACCAGGCGTTACTTTCGGAATAGACAGTCTGTTTAGTTTTTACAATTATAACCCAAGCGGAAATAAAACAGGTTTGGTCATCAGTTGTGGCCATGAGGACACCAATGTAATTCCCGTAGTTGATGGTGCAGGTATCTTGACAGATGCAAAAAGGATTAATTGGGGAGGACATCAAGCAGTTGACTACTTGAATGATTTGATGGCTTTGAAGTATCCATATTTTCCAACAAAGATGTCTTATTTGCAGTATGAAACGATGTATAAAGATTATTGCTATGTTTCGCGAAATTATGATGAAGATATTGAAAAAATCCTCACCTTGGAGAACCTTGATACAAATGATGTGGTAGTGGAAGCCCCTTTTACAGAAGTCCTTCAACCTCAAAAGACAGAAGAAGAATTACGAATTCAAGCCGAAAAAAGAAAGGAAACTGGGAAACGCTTGCAAGAACAGGCACGTTTGAAAAGAATGGAAAAATTGGTTCAGAAGCAGGAAGAATTTGAATACTTCTCAAAAGTTAGAGACCAATTAATTGACGAACCTAAGAAGAAAGTACTCTCGGTTTTGCAAAACGCTGGTTTTGATGACGAACGTGATTTTAAAAAGTATCTTCATAGCCTAGAACAATCATTAAAAAAAGCCCAAATGGTTGAAGCAGAAGATGATAGTCACCTGGATGAAATGAATGAAGACAAAACAGCCCAGAAATTTGATTTGCTTGATATTGCAGACGAAGATCTAAATGAAGATCAAATCAAGGAGAAAAGGAAGCAAAGATTTTTGAAGGCCAGTCAAGACGCCAGGCAAAAGGCTAAAGAAGAAAAGGAAAGAGTCGCCAAGGAAGAAGAAGAAAAAAAATTAAAAGAGCAACAATGGCGTGAAACTGACTTAAATGGTTGGATAAAGGACAAAAGATTGAAATTAAACAAATTAATAAAAAGGAGAAAAGAAAAGTTAAAACTACGTGACGAAATGAAGGACAGAAAATCTCAAGTTTCACAGAACAGAATGAAAAATCTAGCTTCATTGGCTGAGGATAATGTCAAACAAGGGGCCAAACGTAATAGACACCAAGCGACAATAGATAATGATCCAAATGACACTTTTGGCGCTAATGATGAAGACTGGCTTATTTATACTGATATTACTCAAAATCCTGAGGCTTTTGAAGAAGCATTAGAGTACGAGTACAAAGACATCGTGGAACTGGAGAGACTACTTTTAGAACACGATCCAAACTTTACTGAAGAAGATACGCTGGAAGCACAGTACGATTGGAGAAATTCTATCCTCCACCTGTTTTTAAGAGGACCTAGACCTCATGATAGCGAAAATATACATGAACAACATCAAATGCATTTGAATGTAGAACGTATAAGGGTACCAGAAGTGATATTTCAACCGACAATGGGCGGACAAGACCAAGCCGGTATTTGCGAATTATCAGAAACCATTTTACTAAAGAAGTTTGGTTCTCAACCAGGAAAATTGAGTCAAACTTCCATAGACATGGTGAACAACGTTCTTATTACCGGCGGTAATGCTAAGGTGCCAGGATTGAAAGAACGTATTGTGAAGGAATTCACTGGATTCCTTCCTACCGGTACCAATATCACTGTAAATATGTCTTCAGATCCTTCATTGGATGCCTGGAAGGGTATGGCAGCTCTAGCACGAAACGAAGAACAGTATAGGAAAACAGTTATCAGTAAGAAAGAATACGAAGAGTACGGTCCAGAGTACATCAAAGAGCATAAGTTAGGGAATACGAAGTATTTTGAAGACTAAGGAGACAGCAAACTGAAACGCCTTAAAAACAAAAAAAGAGAAATAAATAGAGATATATGTAATACTATATTGGCAACGAATATTAATAAGTAATATCATCGCCTTTTTTCTTAGTGCTGTTTACAAATCGGCTTTATTATTTCTATTTTGAATTTAATATACAGTGAGACATATTTGAAATTGATATATATATATATATATATATATGTAGACAGAGAAAGATTAGAGAGAGAAAACTATGCTAACATGATGCCACTACGTTTGTGGGAACTTATTTTTCGTTAGAAGGTCTTTTAGCTTTTGGATTGACACCCTTTTTCAAAAGATTGTTTTTCACAGACTTTTCAATGTACTTATCGTCTTCTTCGTCCTCGAAGGTTGCGAAGTCAGAGTGAATGATACCTTCTTCCAAAGCTTCCTTTCTAGCAGCAGTTTCCTTTTCTTTTGCACTTGCTTGGTTATCATCAAACGAAGATGGACCGATCTTTTGGAATTTAGCGACAAAGAACCCATCGACGTTGTACGTATGTGGATAGTACCTCCTCGCTAATTTCACACTAGGATGAAACTTTTTGCCTCTGTAACTAGTAAACGCTTCTTTACCGATCGCTAAACCAGTATCGACTAACTTGACATTCGGTCTTTTTCTCAATGCATAGTCTATGACAGCTTCGTCCTCTTCCACTGCAACAGAACATGTCGAATATACTATTACACCACCATGTTTCGAGTTGCAATCAACAGAATCAATGGCGGATAGAAGCAATTGTTTTTGTAGATGTGGAATTTGAATGAAGTCCTTCTCGGTACGAGACACCTTGACAGATTGATCCTTACCGATAACACCAGTACCGGAACATGGGGCATCCAGTAAAATTCTGTCAAAACCTCCAATTACCTTAGGGAACTCACGGGCATCGTAATTGCATACAATAGTGTTGGTACAGCCTAGACGGTGGATATTAGCAATTAAAGATTTTGTTCTAGATTTATTGGCGTCGTTAGCGAAAACACAACCTGTGTTTTTCATCATAGCTGATATATAAGTGGTCTTACCACCTGGAGCAGCTGCCATATCCAAGATACGCTCATTTTCATGAGGATCTAGAGCAATAACTGGTAGAAAAGATGATGCCGCTTGTAAAATATAGTGACCTGCCAAATATTCTGGCGTAGCACCAATTGGGACTTGGGAATCGAATATTTGAAGACCAACTTTAGTCCAAGAACCAATAGGTTGTAGATTAACACCTCTATTCACAAGAGTTTGAGCTAAGTCTCTCCTTCTGGTCTTCAAGGTGTTGGTTCTGATGGTTATTGGTCTTGCAATTTCATTGGCTTCGAAAAACTCCATCGCCTCTGCTGGTGAGAATAGATTGAATAACTTTTCCGCCAAAAATGGTGTATAACCAAAGTACTCACAAATATCTTTCAAAAGTCTGTCAACGTATTCTCCTCTCGATCTGCCTTCTGCACCAAGAGTCTTAAAATTTTCCAAAACCTTTACAATTTCAATCATTCTTGTTCTTGTGGAAGTTAAATTAGGAGTTTCTTGTGCCATCATTTCTTCCTGCTCCTCAGTGGGCAATATGTCTGCTCTTGGTTGCATGTTCTCCGCTTCCACTAACTCCATTTCGGCTTCTTCAGCTTCTTCAGCTTCTTCTTCATCAAGTTTCTTAGAAAGAGCTTCCATGTTTTGTGCATTTAGTTCTTCAAGATCAGCCTCATCGTCGTCATCTGAAAAAATTGGGTGGGCGTCATTATCTTCATCTTCATCGTAATCATATTCTTGTTCCAAGTCAAATTCATCTTTTAGTTCTTCATCCACCAATCCTGCTTCATCGTCATCTTCTTCATCATCAAATAAAGATTTCCTGGCTTTTGATAATTCTTCAAGATCAACTTCTGGCAAATCCTTATCCTCTTCAACAACTTCTTCCTCCTCTTTTCTAGATTTCTTGAATGGCTTCGACTTCTTTTTCTTTCTATCAGAAACTTCATCCCCTTGCGTGGTAGAAGGTCTCTTTCCTTTTTCTAGCTTTCTATTAGCCTTCTTTTCCTTTCTTGCCTGAAACTCCTCCAGGGTTGGTGGGGCGGCTTGCTTGTTCTTATGACGTCTACTACCCATTTCCTATTATATGTATATGTAATTCTAATATTAGCCAACACAAGGGGAATTCCGCCAGAATTACAAATCTATATACCTTAGCGACAACTGTATTTGCAGCTCAGCTCATCTTAAACTTATTCTGCGATGAGATGAAAATTTTTTTCAGAAAACGTGAAACTGGGTAACGGTTTTGTAAAATCTGAAAAATTTCATCAAAAAAAAAAAAAAAGTCGATGAGGTGTATAATAACAATAATAATATTCAACTTTAAATTCTTTGGCACGTTGGATCCTACTCACATTGTTGCAAACGAATTGGACAAAAAAACTTTGAATTTAGTGCACAATGAATGCTTTGACAACCATAGATTTTAATCAGCACGTTATCGTCCGGCTGCCATCAAAAAATTACAAGATAGTGGAACTAAAGCCCAACACCTCTGTATCATTAGGAAAATTCGGTGCTTTCGAGGTTAATGACATAATTGGTTATCCTTTCGGGTTGACTTTCGAGATATATTATGATGGCGAAGAGGTTTCATCCGATGAAAATAGAGATTCGAAACCAAAGAACAAAATTCCCATCGGGAAAGTAAGGCTATTATCGCAGGAGATCAAAGATGTCAATAATGATAAAGACGATGGTCAAAGCGAGCCTCCTTTATCTATTAAGGAAAAATCTGTGTCTCTTGAATTGTCTAGCATTGACAGCAGTGCTACGAATCAGAATCTGGTTAACATGGGCAGCAAGGCCCAAGAGTTAACCGTTGAAGAAATTGAAAAAATGAAACAAGAATCTTTATCTAGTAAAGAAATAATCGACAAAATTATCAAATCTCACAAAAGTTTTCACAACAAGACCGTATATTCTCAAGAGAAATATGTGAATAGGAAGAAACAAAAATTCGCCAAGTACTTCACCGTTGAGTATTTAAGTAGCTCTAACCTTTTACAATTCTTAATCGACAAAGGCGATATCCAAAGGGTATTGGATATGTCTCAGGAATCGATGGGGATGCTGTTAAATCTTGCGAACATCCAATCAGAAGGCAACTATCTCTGTATGGATGAAACGGGTGGGTTATTGGTTTACTTTCTGTTGGAAAGAATGTTTGGCGGTGACAATGAAAGCAAATCCAAGGGCAAAGTCATAGTTATTCACGAAAATGAACATGCCAACTTGGATTTGCTGAAGTTTGCTAATTATTCTGAGAAATTTATTAAAGAGCATGTACACACCATTTCTCTATTAGATTTTTTTGAACCGCCTACACTACAAGAGATTCAGAGCAGATTTACACCATTACCTAAAGAAGAAGCCCGTGCATTAAAAGGTGGTAAGAAAAACTCGTACTACCGAAAACTCAGATGGTACAATACACAATGGCAAATTTTAGAACTAACAGGAGAATTCCTATATGACGGTCTTGTAATGGCTACTACACTACATTTACCAACACTAGTGCCAAAGTTGGCCGAAAAAATCCATGGTTCAAGGCCGATTGTATGCTATGGTCAATTCAAAGAAACTTTGTTGGAATTAGCTCATACTTTATATTCAGACCTCAGGTTTTTAGCACCATCAATTTTGGAAACTAGATGTAGGCCGTACCAAAGTATAAGGGGTAAGCTACACCCTCTGATGACCATGAAAGGTGGTGGTGGATATCTAATGTGGTGTCACAGAGTCATCCCTGCTCCTGAACCTGTATCGGAAAACGCGACTGCAGCTGACTCCAGTGAAAAGCTTGCTGAACATGGAGCTAAGAAACAAAAAATATAAATGTCCACAGAGTGTTCCGTTTGATAACTTCCAACAAAAAAACCTGAGAATATATATATTTACATTTATATACTTAGTTGCAATTAGCTTTGTGCCCACTGAGTGCGGTTGCTAAATGTCTTATAGTCCCAAAGGATGCAAAAATCTGGTGTAGTATTCGCCCTTTGGGAGTGGCCTTAAACCCATATACGACTCTTGCTTTCCCATTCGAGTCATATTTCAAACCAATAGACCAAATACGGCTGAGATATGAATCTTCTTTAATGCGCCTCTCCACGTAATTAAACTGTTCAACGTCTCCAATCTCATAAAAGAAGGAGTCTGTCTTCGGCAGCCAATAATTTACTAGATTTATATAGCATTCAAGCTCACCCACTAGCGCTAGCCTTGGTTCGAACAGCTTTACGGAAGTTTTAACATCTCTATTGAAGTCACGCTTTCGAATGTAGGGGGGGTTACCGGTTAATATATCTATATGGGATGGATATTCATCGCTAGCTTTTGAGGACAATATATTATGTTGCACGAGCTTACCACCACTCACCTTGTTTTTCAGCATATTTTCTTTAACCAACTTAATTGCTCTTGTTGACACGTCAATGGCAGTGAACGTGCAATTTGCTATACCATGACTCAAAGCGAGAGCAATACACCCTGTTCCTGTAAACGTATCACAAATATGCAGTGGTATAGTATGCCTTGAAAGCATAGAGTTGTTTAGAGCTCTTATTATGGCCATCACCCATTCCTCGGTTTCCCATCTTGGTATAAGAACACCAGGCTTGCAAACTATGTCCAAGGCCCCAAACGGTTGCGATCTTAAGATGTACTGCAATGGGACGTGTTTGTATCTCTGTAAGCAAGCCCAGCGGATTGATTTATCCGGAGGCAGCTCTTCGGTGAGCCATTTGTACTCGAGTTTCGCTTGCTCGAGAGTCCTACATTCTGGAAGCAAAAGATGCAAACCAGGTCGTATTCTCGAAGCTTTTCTTATCAATGATGTAGATATTCGAGGCATATGTTCTTTCTAACCGTTTCTTTTTCGTTCCTACCATTCAACTATCGCTCCTTGTCTACGAGTTAAGGGGAAGAGAGTGCAGAGTTTCTAAAAGCACTTGAAAACGTAACAAGACATTGACCGTAGAGAGTCGGCAAAATAAAGTCGTTTATACACGTTTGAGTTGTGTGTATTCAACTATGGAATACATTGTTATAATGAGTATGTTGGTATAAAATAAGATGTGAAGTCGCTGGTTTGAGCACGTGATATACACCTGACCTATAATATTTCGTACAAAATTATAGAAGGCCATCGAAAAAATAGAAAATTTTTTCATTTCTTTTTCAAGAAATGAAAAGGCAATAGAGCATCGGCAGGTATGGAAAGTATTTAACTTGCAGATCAATCCACGTACTTATAAAACGTGTAAAAACTTGCTCTACGTTTATATGTTGGTTAGGTAGTTCTTGTTTGATAAGGTGTGTAGTTCGTTTTTATAAATCAAAGTCACAAAAAGTCCTTTTCCCCATATATATTAGGCCCGAACAAGCGTCTTATTTGATAACTGTTACGTATTTATTTTTTTGTTATTTGTTACCATATCTTTTGATAGAACATAATTAAAAATTATCCAAACTGAATTCTACATCTTCCAACAACAATAATAAACGTCCAAAGATGGTTAAAGAAACTAAGTTTTACGATATTCTAGGTGTTCCAGTAACTGCCACTGATGTCGAAATTAAGAAAGCTTATAGAAAATGCGCCTTAAAATACCATCCAGATAAGAATCCAAGTGAGGAAGCTGCAGAAAAGTTCAAAGAAGCTTCAGCAGCCTATGAAATTTTATCAGATCCTGAAAAGAGAGATATATATGACCAATTTGGTGAAGATGGTCTAAGTGGTGCTGGTGGCGCTGGCGGATTCCCAGGTGGTGGATTCGGTTTTGGTGACGATATCTTTTCCCAATTCTTTGGTGCTGGTGGCGCACAAAGACCAAGAGGTCCCCAAAGAGGTAAAGATATCAAGCATGAAATTTCTGCCTCACTTGAAGAATTATATAAGGGTAGGACAGCTAAGTTAGCCCTTAACAAACAGATCCTATGTAAAGAATGTGAAGGTCGTGGTGGTAAGAAAGGCGCCGTCAAGAAGTGTACCAGCTGTAATGGTCAAGGTATTAAATTTGTAACAAGACAAATGGGTCCAATGATCCAAAGATTCCAAACAGAGTGTGATGTCTGTCACGGTACTGGTGATATCATTGATCCTAAGGATCGTTGTAAATCTTGTAACGGTAAGAAAGTTGAAAACGAAAGGAAGATCCTAGAAGTCCATGTCGAACCAGGTATGAAAGATGGTCAAAGAATCGTTTTCAAAGGTGAAGCTGACCAAGCCCCAGATGTCATTCCAGGTGATGTTGTCTTCATAGTTTCTGAGAGACCACACAAGAGCTTCAAGAGAGATGGTGATGATTTAGTATATGAGGCTGAAATTGATCTATTGACTGCTATCGCTGGTGGTGAATTTGCATTGGAACATGTTTCTGGTGATTGGTTAAAGGTCGGTATTGTTCCAGGTGAAGTTATTGCCCCAGGTATGCGTAAGGTCATCGAAGGTAAAGGTATGCCAATTCCAAAATACGGTGGCTATGGTAATTTAATCATCAAATTTACTATCAAGTTCCCAGAAAACCATTTCACATCAGAAGAAAACTTGAAGAAGTTAGAAGAAATTTTGCCTCCAAGAATTGTCCCAGCCATTCCAAAGAAAGCTACTGTGGACGAATGTGTACTCGCAGACTTTGACCCAGCCAAATACAACAGAACACGGGCCTCCAGGGGTGGTGCAAACTATGATTCCGATGAAGAAGAACAAGGTGGCGAAGGTGTTCAATGTGCATCTCAATGATTTTCTTGATAAAAAAAGATCAACTTATTCACGATTCATTTATTCATCATACTTTTCACTTCAAAATACAGTTTTGTAGCTATACATATGTAAAGTAATAATGGTAGAAAATGCAGTTTACCAAAAAAAGTTCTAATTATGACGAAATCTTAAGGAAAGAGTAAAGCAGGGATTATATGCTGAAATTTCCACTGTATATATTTGCCACAGAAAACCATTTTTTGTATTAGGTATATTTAGTGCACCTTTAACATGTCAATAATTCAACGGAAAATTAACGAAGTAAATAATACATTAATTAGGAAAAATTTACATGAAAGTCTATAAGCTGTTTATAAAAAAAATATGCAGGGATAAGTGTCTATCAAATTGAAGAATGCCAATTAATTATGATTATCGTTCTGGTCTCTTTTTGTTCCCTTTTTGGCTTTGACTGCCAAGGTGTTTAACCAAGACTGTCTTTGTTGTTTCAATAATCTATCCTCCCTCCACTTCATACCATATTTCATCGGAATAAACATTAAGAAGTTGAAGAAAAATACCAGCGCACATAAAAATGTAAAAGTACCACCTACAGTCATCGCAGCTTTCATTTTGGCAAAGCAACCCATGAAGATGGTACTCAAACTGCACCTAACAAAGTTGAAACAACTACTTGCTGTAGATGATTTCGTTGGGTACAAATCGACCAATAACGTAGTTGATGTTGATAATGTACTCATAGCACAGTATGAACAGACAAATGAAGTAATTAAAATAGATTCGATCCTCCAGCCCTTATCTATACTCCAACCAAATAAAAGATAGGCTACGACGGCCAAGAAATTTTGGGGCAGAAGACAAACTAAACGGACTTTGAACATATTAATCTCTGCGTCTTGTGGAATCAACCCGTTAGCTTTGTCTTGCTCGAATTTCTTGATCTTTCTCTTGAAATACATGTCAATAATTCTACCTGTGAAGAAGGAACCCATTAAACCGCCAATACCACCGGGTAGATAACACACACCAATAATGACCAAATGATAGTTGTATGGCGCCACTGATAAACCGGATGAAATAGAGGAAAGCATTAACGTCCACATAGCAAATAAGAGCCCTGATGGAAATAAAGACAGAATAATTTCTGGCAATACAAGGATCTTCCCGGCGGATGACAAATCTAGTTTCGGAATGGTGGGATCTAATGTCTCATAATCAGGATTATCGTACTTGAATCTCCTTCTAACTGGGCCCAGTAGGAAAATCGGCGCTCTGTTGATGAATCTTTTAGGCTTAATGGAAAGGTTACCTGCAATGGTTCGCTTTGTTTCTGGCAAAATAAGAAAGGCAATTAGAAAACAACTTCCACAACCAATGGTCAAAAACCAAAAGATAGCTCTCCAATCCCACCTTGCAGTCAGGACGGCACCAATAAGACTACCAAAACATTGACCCAGTAAAACAAACCCTGAGGTGGCGCCAACAAATGTACCTCTTTCATGCTTCAAAGTGAAGTCCCCGACAACACCAGAACTGATTGCAATTGTGGGGGAAATACCAATACTCTGAATACACCTCAAGAAGATAATAACACCGTATGATGGAGCACATGCTAGCCCGATGGATGCAATAACGTATATCAGCATACCTGCTAAAATTATAGGTCTCCGTCCAAAGCAATCCGCCAGACCACCGCTAACTGTGGGAGATATACCTTGAAACAACAGATACACAACCACAGTAACGTTAACCATATTTTCATCCACATTAAATTGCTTTTCCAACTGCCTCAAAGCGGGATAATAGATCGGTGATCCCAATGAAGACCAAAAGCCACACATTGTTAGAATTGCAACCATTCCCCACTTCTGACCGTAACTTAGTAAAGTATATGGCGCTTTTGTCTCTGCAGTTATCTGTTGGGTTGGATCAACTTTATCATCACTGGAGTGAGAAGAAGTCTCAGAGTCTAAATCGCCTTCTATTTCCCTTGTGGTAGTCTTGGATAGAGTCCCGTGACTGTTGATATAAGCGCCTTCGAAATTTAGTTTTTCACTTTTCGTTTGACCATCTGGTTTTGTGTATTCTCTCGTCAGATGCTGCTCATTGTGAGTAGGATACATCTCAATATCTTCTGTGTATATACTGTTACTTCGTGACATTGCTGATTCGACTTTCTGAATCTAGCTTGGATTCTCAAAAAAATAAATTTATCTCCGTATAAATGCTAACTTTGTAAGCCTGGAAAAATCCATAATTTTATATAGAACGACAATATTAGCAATAAAAAGTTAGTAAAAAGTGTATAACCTTGACAGTGTTAAGCGTTATATAATATTGAGTATGATCAACTGTATCCTCGATGAGGGCAGAGAAGTTTCTTTTTCCTTGCCCTAAGGTGCCCGCAACTTCCCGGTGACGAGAAAAAGAAACGTTGGAACGGCTTCTCGTCTGAAGAAAACAATGCAGGCCGGGCATTTCACGGAACAAAAACGGTTCCATCAAGCCGGGTGATTCATAAATTATCCGATACCGGAACAAATCGGTGAGAGATTTTCCGATGGAGGACGGGTAACGAGCCGGTATTTACCGATCTATGGAGTTTCCGAGTCATTACGGGTCCTTTTGTTTTCGTGTATGCTCCCTTCCCCGTAAGAAGTATACGTAGGAAGTGCGGTCTGCGCTGGACAGTATAAAACGGAAACAGGAGTCATCGAGGGGCTCCGGATTTTTTTTTCTTTTTTTAGCATTTAGCCTAATTGCACATTGTGAATAGATTGCCGTAGTAGAAAAAAGCCTTAGGAGTAGATAGCATACGGCAACAGAACTACAAAAAAAAAAAAAAGAGATTTGATGTCTTTTTTTTTTTTTTGGGTGGTTTTTAGGACAATGAAAGAAGAGGTGTGCGATGTATGTAGGTTTTCAAATGTCTTTAATATTACAAAATAATTTATGTCTGGAAGAATGATAAATAGAAACAAAGTAAAAAAAAATTGATATTAATCCGGCGTGGGTTTTAGTGTATGTTAAACAGACAATAAAATGGACGGGCAGAAAAGAATGGGGTAATAATACAATCAACTTACTCAACTGTTGATGCGCCTAAGTTTAGTTGTATAGAACAAACTTAGCTTTGCCAGCAGTAACGGAAACGGTACAACCGTCAGAGCCACCGCTGAAGCTACCGTTTTCATAGATACATTCACCGTTGACTGTAGAAGAGTCATCAGCGGCGACAATTTTGACATTGAAATTCAATGCGTTACCGTTGTTTGGGTTGGGAATCAAAGAAAGGTAGGCGACACCATCAGAAGAACCAGCGCCAAAGTTCAATGGAGCCCAATTACCGACGCCTGAACTTGAAGAACCCCAAACACAAGCATCTTCGACAGAAATACCGGCATTGTTAACGTAGTATTGCGCGGATGTCTTCAATCCTTGCCAAGTGTAGTAGGTGTCCTGATCAACGACAGTCAAGGGTAAAGAGTCACCTGCTTGCACATATGTAGGAATCACCATGTTTTCGGTACCCGGGTAATCGGTCCTGCAGATAGCAACATCGTTGCTCAATTCAGAGACGACGTAAGCGGCATCAACGCCCCATTCGCATAAATAGTCAGTATCTGTATTTGAACGGTACAGGTAGCCGTCCTTACATAGCAAACCACCAATGGATCTGCCGTCAGATGGTTGGTCAGAAGGCCATTGTGTCTTGGACATACCTGGTTGGCAAGCGTATGAGCAGTAAGACCCTTCTTTACAAGAGCCACCCGTAGAAGTGTCAGTATTTTCAACACCAGACCAGCCACCTTCATCTAACCAGCTGATGGGGATAACACCTTGACCAGATGGAAATTGGCCGCAAGGAATGGTACCGTCTTCAAATTTTTCATATGGACCTGAAAAGTCAGCCAAATCACCGTAGATACTTCCAGTTGCACTGGAAGCTGCTGAAGATGTGGAAGCTGACCCAGATGTGGAAATAGGCACAGAGGATTCGCTAGTAGAAGTTTCTGAAGATGTCAGAGTTGTTTGAGCCGAAGACGAGGTGGTAGCGATTTGTTCAGTACTCTCAGAAGAAGAAGCAACTTTGGAAGAAGACTTGGTGACCGAAGATTCGGAAATCAGAGTAGTAGTGGAAGCAACTGTAGAAGAGGCTTCAGTTGAGGTTGGAGTGACGGTCTGACCATTTTTATCGACAGTGACTGTTTCGTAAACGTATGTAACTGCAACGGCCCTCTTATGCTGGTGTGAACCATGAGCAGTAGTAGTACATCCTGTGTCAATATCAGCCGCATACGGCAAAGCGGAAACGATTGTGCTATAACCGATCAATGAAGCCGCGGTAAGAGTGGTGGCGGACAGTTTCATTTTATCAAATTACTAAAATAAATTTGGGATGGGTTAGTAAATAAAATCATTGCGAAAAGAGTAGGATTGCAAATTTTCTAAGATTAGTGCTAATTGAATCAATCAATATTGTTTTAGTTTCTACAATGGCTATATCTCGAGAAGTCAGAAACTTATTTTCGCGCCGTAAATCCGACGGCCAAAAAAGCCAAAAAGAAGTTGTGCACGGAAAAATAACGGGCATGTAAAAATTTGCTTTATTCTCGAAAAATGACGATGCACCGAAGCGAAAAAAGCACAGCAATTTCGTAATCAGTGGAATAATTTGCAAACTCAAAATATAGTAACATGAAAGGTCTTATCATTAAATTAAACATACGACTTGTAAAAAAGTAAAAAAAAAAAATGCTTAAAGGAGTGAAAATTAGTTGGAAGAGTTCTTTTCTTCGGCGAAAAAGGAGTGTAGAGTAGTTGGATAATGGTAAAAGAACGAATCGATCTTTCCTTTTCTTGCTATAAAGTTGAAATTGAATATAGTGAATAATACGGCGATTATATTTAAAATACGTGTGATAGTACTATTTTTTTTGGGGAAACTACTGTTATTTTTCTCGAAAGTAAGTGTTTAAATAAGATTCATGCTGAAGGGAACGTGCGAGAAAAAAATCCGAGATCTGGAAAAGTCATTGTTTATAAACTTCGCGCTGTGCAGGTTCCTTTCGCTGCCTTCCACTGCGCTTTGTTTACTTTTCCTATAAAAAAAAACGTTGTCGTTTACGTCCTAATAGAGAAAAGAGATGCTTCTGTTCAGTTTAACCAGTATTAAACCAGCATATATGTCGGGTAACCATATTTTTATGTTTTCATTTCGAAACTTGCTGGTACACCCAGATATCATTTTGATTTAAAGCAATAGCCGAAGAACAAGAGAAAGCTACGGGTATGATTGCAAGACTCAAGAAAAAAGAAAATCATTTGTAACGTATTAGAGAATATTTATTTTTTAGTGTTTCTTTCCTTTACCAAAAAATATGCAATTAGCATCAATAGAAGAAAAAACAAAAGCAATTTGAGAAAACGTAAAGTGGCTCTTTATTTCAATGAGCACTAGCAACGTTTCCCCTTGACAGCATTCCCTAGAGAGCCTGTCAATTCATCATTGGAAGTGAGGCACATCCAATGACAAAGAACCTCAGTCTTTACATAATACTAAATAAAAAAGTAGGAATAATGTACATATTTAAGCGCCTCTAAGCGCAAAGACACTTTTTTGTTCCATTTACATGTCTTCGACAATGAAACCCTTGTGGGAAACGTAGATACCATCCAAAAACTTACGGATATCCTTGTTTCTAACACGACAGATTTGTTGCAAGTCAGCGGCATTTTGGGAAACGTCTTCAACAGAGTTACCAGATAAGACGATTTCGTCCTTTACGTTAGTAGAGAATTCGATAGTAACACCATCTCTAACTGGGACGTTTCTGATCTTCTTGTCACCCAAAAAGTTTCTGACTTCAATGAATTTAGCACCATCCTTTTCAACAATGTTGACGTTGATTGGGAAATGCGCGTAGACGTATCTCATCTTGTACTTGTAACCCTTGGTGACACCAGTGATCATGTTGTCAACCAAAGATTTAACGGTTCTCAAAGCGGCAACGTGCTTTCTGTCACCGTTGTGAACAGCAACCTTGATCAATTGGTTGTTGACCTTGGTGAAGGTAACATCAATATGCTTCAAGTTCTTGGTCAAAGTACCTCTTGGACCGACAACCTTGACGATTCTGGACTTAATGCTGACAGTAACACCTTCTGGGATTTCAATTTGTTGTTCGGTTTGAATGTACTTCATCTTTAGTGACTATTGGAGGCTAGAGTTTGGTTTATTGTCGTTTCAGAGAGAGAAAATGAACTATTTCAAAAAGAGAATAGGTAAAGGGAAAGGAAATAGAAATATGGTTGGTAATTTTTTTTTTCATGTTTGCCGTCCGTTTAAATAATTTTCACTTTTCCTGTGCGTCGCTTTAAAAAAAAATTCACTAGAAGAAAAAAAAAAATTCCCAGTTAATAGTGCAGTCTTGGAAACAACACCAGTGCACCACATGAGTTTACACATCAGATGCAAACGGGATCGTACATTCGTAACATTGATGCTTGTATACGTCTCTCCTATAGTTCCTGGCAAGCACAACGTGTGACACAGAAGAAATGGCAATGCTAAACATGAAAATAGATTTTCTTGGCTGTAAGTAAATCGATTGCAAAATTGGTTCCTACCGCTACGATATCACACACTTGTCTTCTTAAAAGAGGAGCAGTAAATCCAAAATTTGCCTGGCATCAATAGTCGTCTTAAAAATGTCTAGAGGAACTACCTCTGTTATCTCTTCTTTTTGTTACTGACATACTAATTAATTTTTACATAATTGCTGTCCTCCTTCCCCTTCTATTTGCGAATTAGAAGTGATGAAAAAAGAGCTAAACATAAAGAAAAAAAACTTCCTTCGGCTGGTCCAAAAGGGTCCAATAGCAGAAAGTAAAAAGCTATTTTGAAACTATAGAACCTCAAGAACATTAACATTTGAGTCGGATCATGTCAACTGTAAGAACTGAATATTAATTCAACATATTTTAATAATTTGTGTCATATGTATCTTGCAACAGGCTTTCAAAAATTTGCTGCCTGTTGGGTACAGGCTGTTTTTTATTGATTACGCTTTATGCTTATCCCTTAAGCTGCAACATTTTGATGGCCTCTTCTTCCTGTCTCTTTCTGTGCCATATAATCGTTCCCTTAGCATTGATGATGACTTATGCCGGACCCCGCCCCAGAACCCTTCGCACAACATTACCGAAAATCTTCGATTTCGCTCATTAAAAGAGGGAAAAAAAATTCGCTCGCCCTGTGCCATTTGGATTTTCTAGGTAAATTAGTAAATAAAGAAAAAAAATGCCAATGGTTCCGCATTTCTAAAGGTAAACAAAAAAGTGACATTCATAGGATCACTATATTTCTGTAAAACTTAAAACACTATAGAGCAGTCCTTTTCCACTGAATTGAACCGCTCAATAATCAAGATCATACTAAGGAACAAAAGGCTAAAAACACTTCAAAGCCAATCTTCCCGATTCCCTCGCATAAGTGATCATTGCTAGAAAAAAAAAAAAAAAACAGTACGATACACATAAATATTGGTGTGCTCCCTCCGTTTCCTTTATTGAAACTTTATCAATGCGCAAGAAATGTCCAGCAGCAATTTTAACGAGATGAACGAACTAAATATGACTCAAACAAATTATGGCAGCACAAAATATACCGCTCAGCATCATCAAGGTGTAATAAATGCCATCATCTCTTCACTGACAGCCCCAGATCAGCCAACTACCGTATCATTACAATATTCCAACGACAAGAACATGGCGACGGAAATACAAGCTTATGCTAAACTCTCCGGACCAAACTGGACCTATTATGTGAAGGATTTGGAAGTTTCTATTGGTAGAAATACTGATCCCTTAAACAGTGCACTACAGGAAAATTCAGATGGTGTAAAAAACTCATATAGAGTGAATATTGATCTCGGACCTGCCAAAGTCGTTTCTAGAAAGCACGCCATAATAAAATACAACATGAATATCGGCGGTTGGGAATTGCACATATTGGGCCGTAACGGCGCTAAAGTAAACTTTCAAAGGACTCATAATGGACCCAACAATCCTCCCATTCGATTATCTTCCGGAACCCTGCTAGACATAGGAGGAACACAAATGATGTTTATCCTGCCCGACAGTGACCCGGTTGTTGCTCCTATTTGTATAGAACACCTGATGCCTAATTTAATAAACATGTTCGGATTGGAAGGCAACAACAACCCCCTGCTAAGAGACATTATAAAACAGTCTAATTATGCTAAGCAAAGGCAATTAACCTCTAATCAACAAATCAAAGGGTTTAAGCTTTATGGAAGTGGTGGCAATGCTCCTTTTGGTAGCGGAGCGAACTTGGGCCCTAGCGAACAAGGCATCTTCAACAACAATAATAATAGTAAGAACAAGAATGGCTACTTTACGTCCATAAACCCAAACTATACAGCATCTACAACAACAAGCAATACCATCAATCCACAAGCGGCTTCTCCACAGGGTCCTCCAAATACCATCATCGCTGCAAATTTTGTAGATTCATACAAGTCATCAAATGCCTATCCTCAAGCTTTGGATTTTACTTCGGACCTATCCCATGACGAAAACAGGAACGTTAAACCACCTCATTCATACGCAACTATGATAACACAGGCCATACTGTCGTCGCCGGAGGGAGTTATTTCACTAGCCGATATCTACAAGTATATTTCTTCCAATTATGCATACTACAGGTTTGCTAAATCCGGTTGGCAAAACTCCATTAGGCATAATTTATCATTAAATAAGGCGTTTGAAAAGGTTCCGAGAAGACCCAATGAGCCGGGCAAAGGTATGAAATGGAGAATTAGCGAATCTTATCAGCAAGAATTTCTAAACAAGTGGAATACCGGAAAAGTGGGGAAAATCAGGCGGGGATCCTCAGTAGCAAGGCAACTACAGTTACATATGGCAAAATTCAACAGTTTACCCATGGAAATGGACTATAGGTTATCGCTTAACATGGCTCAACCCCCTAAACGACAACTACAATCTCACAATGTGCTAGAACCATCCAACAATAACATCATAGAAGGGTTCGTACAACATGTCCCATCCAAAGGTAACCTTCCTGCATCGCAACAATCACAGCCCCCTGTGTCACATCAAAATCAGTCACAGCAGCCGCCACCACAGGAACAACGTCAAGAGATTCAATTTACCTTCGCGGATACCCAAAATCGAAATATAGCGTTAGCAAGACCTATCAAGACGCCACAATTGCAAGCTCCCAATTCAAATGCTAACTTAAATCAAAACAATATGAAAGAATACAAAGAGTCACTTCATCCGCCTGCAATATCAATATCACAAATGAATAGGCAATCTCCAAACAACGCTCTAGTCTCGTTCACTAATGCATGTGCTAATTCCAAAATAATAAACAACATCAGCGATAGCGCCGACAAATCGACAAACAATAACGGCGGTACCAAAATGAATCTACCCGCCATATCTACTTCTTCACTTGATGAAAATGGTAATTTGGAGCCGACAACTACCACGTCTTCCGGTAATTCTAACTCAGTTCCGCAAACTGGAACAACAACTTCCTCATTGGCAGCGAACAGTCTACGCCTTTCTCAACCATATGACACGCTATTACGATCTCCTACTAAGGCATTTCATATTACTGCGATGGAAGCATATACACCAGAAAGAGGAAGCGCTAATAGGGCTAGGTCACCTCTTCATAGTAATAGCAACAATACTAATAATAACGGCGCAAATAATTCTAATTTACAGACTAGCGGAATGGAAAACAAACAAACAGGTCTAGTATTGGATTCTAATGTCTTGAAAAGCATGGAATCAAACAATGATAATAGACGGCTGACACCATCAACAAGTAAATCGCAGAATGTCAAAAGTTCTCCAGGTGTATGGAATTTATTGCAGTTTAGCTCAACAAACAACACTCCTGCCGCAGATAGCGGAGGCAACAAGAGAGGATTTTCCATAAATCCGGACATTAAAGCCAAAGAAAACGAGAATGCTACTTCAGAAAAAGATTCGGACTCTAACTCAAATGATCTGGAAACTAAAGATATTAATTCTTCACCTTTGAAAAACCAAGGTGGTAGCACCGCCAATGCCAAGGAACTAATACTAGATACGGATGGTGCAAAGATCAGTATTATCAACAACTAAGACAAGAAACAAGGTGAATCACTAAGACTAAAGAAATGAATGAGAAATGGCTAAGCTGCAGCCAGTCATATGAGCTGCTTTCCTTTCATTCTATTGTCGTCCGAATCTATGTCACGAAGTACATATATAACTGTCTTTCATATATAATATTTAATCACCGTGCATTCCCTATTTTACTCTTCCTCATGCGTTTGATCATCTGACCTTTATGATTTTGAACACCCCGCAATGTTCACTCTAATTTATGCAACTGAACTTTATTTTCGCTGCTGTGTTTGCATCCTTGACATATTCAATCCGTACACTATACACACCCAAACCTCCTTTAAAAATTTCCTATGAATCAGAAAATTTGGCTGTTTCTCAACGCTTCGGCCAACGGGTGAAAAACAGCGGCAGAAGGACTTCCTTCGGAGAACGCTCCTAGAACCTGAAACTGCCCGCTAAAGCGTCTCCTGGGCTGTCCCCAAGTGGGTGATTTTCCATTTGATCCTTGTATCAGCTTGGGAGGGTGGTGATCTCTTCTTAGGCAGACACTTGGTCCCTCCGGCTAAACATTCGCACTGCGGACCGCTGCAATTTCGAATTCTGGAAAATTATTCTGATATTGGTAAAACTGATTCTTAAAACTATAACACATGTAGATATTCCACTAAGTGCATTTTGTTAAGGTATTAAACAACCAACCAACCATAAAAGATGTCTCAACCAGTCGTTGTTATTGATGGTACGTAAAAAATTTCTAATTCTAACAGGAGTGATTGAGTATGCAGGTGGAGGACGTTGCAAAGACCATTTCAGAATATAGTAATTGAAATAAAAAATAATCCTGCGAAATGTGTTGCAAAATGCTTACTATAAAGAATAGTATTAGCTAATTAGGATGCTCATTGATTCATAGAAGAAACGGAACACGCAATACTTGAAACTCCAAATACTTAATTGAATGCGTTATATTTGAAAACATGAATTTGCAATACCGTGCATCACGCCTAAAAAGTGGCGGTTTGAAAGCATCATGCCAATGTTACCCCTGAGATGCATCGATATGCCCCATCACACCAAAAAGTAATGGTAACTTCTAATCAATATTTTGACTCCAACTATATTCAATCCACTCAGTAAAAAATACCAAGATTAGCATTTACTAACTTTATTTTTCTCCTTTTATTATAGCTAAGGATCATTTGTTGGGTCGTTTGGCCTCCACTATTGCCAAGCAAGTATTGAACGGTCAAAAGATTGTCGTTGTCAGAGCTGAAGCTTTGAACATTTCTGGTGAATTCTTCAGAAACAAGTTGAAGTACCACGACTTTTTGAGAAAGGCTACTGCTTTCAACAAGACCCGTGGTCCATTCCATTTCAGAGCTCCATCTAGAATTCTTTACAAGGCTATTCGTGGTATGGTTTCCCACAAGACCGCCCGTGGTAAGGCTGCCTTGGAACGTTTAAAGATCTTCGAAGGTATTCCACCTCCATACGACAAAAAGAAGAGAGTTGTCGTTCCTCAAGCTTTGAGAGTTTTGAGATTGAAACCAGGTAGAAAGTACACCACTTTGGGTAAGTTGTCTACTTCTGTTGGTTGGAAATACGAAGATGTTGTTGCTAAATTAGAAGACAAGAGAAAGGTCAGATCCGCCGAATATTACGCCAAGAAGAGAGCTTTCACCAAAAAGGTCTCCTCTGCTTCTGCTGCTGCTTCTGAATCCGATGTTGCTAAGCAATTGGCTTCTTTCGGTTACTAAATTTCATGAAATGAATTTGTGATCAATCTTATCTTTTATTTTTTGCAAAACAACAAACCACCCTACATTTTTAGTTATTTTTATTTATTTTGTTTCACATTTTAAATAATATCAATAACAGATAAATAAACATATTAAAACACTGGTATAAATTCTAATTGATCAGATTTTTTGAATATGAACCACATCTTAAAGAAAGGTACCTAAAGGACATTCTAGAGACTTCGAATTTTCACCATATCAAAACAAAGCGTGAAAGAATAACAATATGCAAAATGAATTTTATATTTTATTATATATATACTTTATGTACATGTCAATTTTTATTATTTGCAGTAACGGTCAAGTAATTCAAAATTGGAAATATGGGCTTCCTCTCTCACCCAA
Organism: Saccharomyces cerevisiae S288C; assembly: GCF_000146045.2. Taxonomy (NCBI): domain Eukaryota; kingdom Fungi; phylum Ascomycota; class Saccharomycetes; order Saccharomycetales; family Saccharomycetaceae; genus Saccharomyces; species Saccharomyces cerevisiae. The sequence continues at coordinate 493,568 of NC_001146.8, read as the reverse complement.
GTTGTATCGAACTGATGTTTTTAAACACTTGGTAACGGAGACAGTAAGTTCAAAAAGTTTGGTCTATTAGAAGTGTGTGCCCAGCCCAAATACAAAACAAATGGGATCCAGCCATAATGTGCTACATTATGAGTCAAAGTTAAAATTTTGGAAATACGTTCTTTAGATTCATCGCTTAAGATAAAAGATGGTAGGAAACTCATGGTTTATTTGTTAAAAGCTAATTTTGGCAAATATTGAGAGATAAGAGGGAACTAGTTTCTTTCACCGAACAATAATATACGAAAGTAGTATGCTAAACTTTATGCGTTATATCCTATATCCCACTCCTTTGTTAATTTCAACCAATTCCACATGAGGTGAAAAAACAAAGATGTTGACGCACCGTTTGACGTGATTTATTTATATCATTTTGAGACAGAAGAGAGAGAGGATTTAGATTCGAAGACAAGCGAAGTATTTCAGTATAATGTATACGTATTTGAGTATTTGAGTATTTTTTTTTTTTTTTTTTTAATTTTTTATATATACAAAATAACAAATTGATATTTTCTCCAAGATACGCATTTACTGGCGAATTTTATTTTCATTCTAACCTCACAATAGCATTTCCAAAGGATTTTCAATAACAGTTTTCAATTCCTTCATGAATTCTGCACCTTTGGCGCCATCAATGGTTCTATGATCAAAGGTCCCTGTTATGGTAACCTGGTTATCAAAGGAGAATCCGTTCTCAGCAGCGGCGTCTTCCACAGCGACCCTTTCAACAGTAGCGATGGCCAAGATTGTAGACTGTGGTGGGTTGATAATCGAAGTAAACATGTTAACAGCATTATTCATGCCCATATTGGATATGCAAATGGTCCCACCTTGGAATTCCTCTGGTGCCAATTTGTTTATTCTGGCACGCTTGACTAGTTCCTTGATTTCGTTAGAGATTTGCGACAAGCCCTTGGCCTCACAATTCTTGACAATTGGTGTCAATAATCCTGTTGGTGTGGCAACAGCGACTGAGACATCGACATTCTTGAATTTACGGATAACGTTCTCATTAGGTAACCAGTAGGCATTGGCATCTGGCACCCTCTTAGCCGCAACAGTGATGGCTTTTACTAATAGGTCATTAATGGACAGTTTGTACTTGTCGTTTGCTGTAGCGTTCAAGGACTGTCTCAATTTCAAAAGTTTGGAGATGGATATCTTGGAGGAAACGATGTATGATGGAATGCCTTGAGTAGATTGCAATAAACGTTCTCCAATGATGCTTCTCATGGTTGAAATTGGAACATCCTCATATGATGCTGTAGAAGAAGGCGATGGAGCAGAGCCAGCAGTAGTGCTTGAGGTAGCGGCGGCAGGAGTGGCGGCGGCAGCACCACTGGTTTGAGAAGACTGCTTAGACGACTTTTCTAGATATGACTCAATGTCAGCCTTGGTAATTCTACCGCGGGGTCCAGTGCCGTGAACATCCTTCAAAGAAATACCCTTTTCCAAGGCGATAGTCTTGGCAAGTGGAGAGGCAAAAATCCTACCTTGAGGAGCAGCAACGTCAGATTTCTTAGCTTCAGGTGCAGAAGTCTTGGTCTCTTCAGCTGGCGCTTCTTGTTTCTTTTCTGCCTGTGGTTCGGCAGGCTGAGCCTTCGTACTGGTCTTTGAATCAGAACCTGAATCCTCCAGCTTAAAGTCCTTAAAAGCTGGCACATCAGCTTTGTCCTCCACATAGACGGCAATAGGCTTGTTGACAGGAATGTCCTTTGTACCTTCAGGAACTAGAATCTTGGCTAAGTAACCATCTTCTTGGAACTCAAAGTCCATTTGAGCCTTGTCTGTTTCTATTTCGGCAATAACTTCACCGGGAGACAATTGGTCACCTTCCTTCTTAGTCCAAGCAGCAAGATTACCTTGCGTCATCGTAGGAGACAGTGCCGGCATACCAATAATGGTGTGCTCTGGGTACGATGCGTAGCATCTCAATTGCAGTCTCAATGATCTGGTGAGTACTGAACTTCTGGATATTCTTGGAACCACCCTGACAAAGGCAGACATAGTACGCTAATAACTATTAATTTTACTGGATGCAGTTTACAGCAATGGAAGATGTTGAGCGTGAACAAACAGGAAACGTAACAGCCTCTCTTCTAGTCGTTCCGGTTGGTTGTCTCGACCTCTTGTTGTTCTTTGCGTAACACGGGGGGTGAGAAGGGCCGGTCACGCTTCACGGATAGTAGAAACGGCAAAGCATAGTAGCAGATGACTTGTATGAGTTATTGAAGTTATGACATATGTAGTATTACATGAAGATATATAGTATGTGCAAACTGGAGGTGATCACCGGTACCAATTATCTAGGGTTCTCAGCCTCTTCCTTCTAACAGGCTTAGCGACCATCTGGAGCTGCAATTGCTTGGTTTTTTGTGCGGCGTTCTTCCTGCTGTCCATATATTGTTCTTCCCACTTGATAGGGATACTATTCTTACTGGCGTCATCTAACAGAGTCTGGCATGTCTGCCATGAGAATCTTACCATGTTGGCGGGCCAGCCCATAAGACTTGTCTGGTTGCGCTTCAGCCATGCGACTGTCTTCGGGTCGGAGGGGTATCCAGAACCCAGGATCTCATCGGGATCCCTCTTCAAGGATTCGACTAGTATATCTCTGGTCACTTTTGCAACGACACTCGCCACACTGACCATGCAGTAGAGCGAGTCTGCCTTCTTGGCGACCGTAAACTTGACACCAGGAAATCGTTGCTCCAGTTTCTTCTGATAGGACGCTGGTGGTCCAACAGTATCCACATACACGTGACTGAGCTTCACGTTCTGCTTTATCACGCCATCAATGAGTGCCATTGTGACATCGTGCGCCTGCTCATTCAAGTTATAGTTTCTCGTCGGTGGGAACTTGCTCATTCCTCTAGAGATATCCAACGGAGTGATGCACGTAGTTGCGTAGCCGATCTGGGTTAGTTCTTCGTTGTCCTGGTATATCTTGGAAAACAGCATTCTTCTGATGGGATCTGTAAGTTTTTTAGAGTCGTCAAACTCGTAGTTAGGGATTATAGTTTCGTCCTGATATTTCTGTGTAGAATAGGCTACTGCGTAGACCATTGGCCCTAATACGGGCCCTCTGCCAGCTTCATCGATACCCATTATTATTGGAGAGTCATTCTGTTCCAAGAGCGCGCTTGGGACAGGTGAAAAGTACGACTTAGTGTAAGGAGACTCCAAGGATGCTTCTACCGTGGGGGGTACCATTTAATCGTATCAATTTGGTGTGCAGTAGTTGTTTTCAAGGTTTTTCGACACTCTCATTAGCTATAACTGAATATTTATATTGGATTTTTCGCGTAGCGTAGTTTATTGGTGTAGAGAAAAAAAAAAAATTAAATGCCATTCTAATTATTTACAGTATATGTCTGATTTATTTACAAAAGCATTGGCAGGCGTCGCAAAATTTACTGCCTGTTTACATCATCCACACAGCCAAAGGGCAGAACCTCTTCTATCCTCTTCTTGTCGCAAAATAGCATGCACAATCTATCTATGCCAAGGCCAAAGCCACCTACTGGAGGCATACCGTATTTCATCGTCTCAACATACTGGTAGTCAATAACAGGCGATAAGGTCTCAGTTTTGTTTCCTGTCAATTCGTTAATCTGCTTTTGTTGTAGAAACTTCTGCAGTTGTAATTGGGGGCAATTTTCCTCTTCGTAAGCATTGATGTATTCCTTACCTTTGATGAAGACTTCGAATCTCTTCGTGACTTGCTTATTTTGCGGATCCGTCTTGGCTAAGGGCGATAATATTGCAGGTTGATGGTATATTACCGTAGGCAAGGTTGATTGACAATGGCGCTGCTCGAGGAACACGTCCGATAGTTTATTTAGGATTTGCAGCGAAGATAATTGCCCAGTGTTATCTGCAGAAGGAAAATACTTCTTCGCAATGTCTTTCGGTAAAGCCTTCAAAAGTTCGCTCGGCTTATTGATATCCAATCCAGAGTTCATTAGATCAATGCCAAGCTCTTTGTTCAAAGTGGGCAGGAATTCGACTTTTCTAAACTTCCAATTATTCTCGGATAGTGCCAGATGTAATTCACTAAACGTCTTAGGGACAGGCAGACGGGTATCTTGAAAGAACTTTTGCAAGTTAGTAATCAAAAATTTGAACAAATCTTCAGTCCTTGTGACTATATCGTCCATTGACATGTAAGTTTCATAGAATTCTAAAGTGGAAAACTCAGCATTATGCGTGGAATCAATGCCTTCGTTTCGAAAGACCTTTCCTATTTCGTATACTTTTTGTAAACCACTAATTATAAGCCTCTTCAGCCATAATTCTGGTGCAATACGCAACTCCAAATGGTCGAAGTCCTTGGACGACGTTATAAAGGGCTTCGCCATGGCACCGTTGGACTTTGATGACAGTATAGGCGTTTCAACCTCAACGAAGTTTCTGTCGTCGAGAAACTTCCTCAAAAGTTTGATGATACGCGCCCTTACTAGCAGTGTCTGAGTGCCGTTTAATTGGTAGTCAACAACTCTATTAGATTTGATCTTGGTTTCATCATTCAGTCTGGAAGGTAACGGCAGTTGCGAAACAGACAATACTATAGGTAGCTTATTACATATCAAGGACAGCATCTTGACTCTGGATTGGGAAAACCCGGGATAACCGAGCGCCTTAATATAATCTCCTTTCTTCAAAAAGTTCATATATTCTGAGAAATTCGCCTTATCCTCACTACTCCCACCAATTTTATTGTAGTTTACGATCAACTGCAGTTGCGTATCATTCTTCAATCCGCTACTGCCGTTGTAAAGATCTATAAAAACAATCTTCTGGCCTGAAAACCTAATGCTTTTAATCCTGCCATTAATACTAAGTAACAAATTAGGATTATCCTCATGGTGTAATGTGGCTGGGTTGCCCAAGAATCTCTCATTAAAGTCTGCGATAGTGACTTCTTTATACTCCTGGCAAAGATCGTGGAGTGCTGATTCTGACATTGACGGATAGTATCTACCCAGGTCCTTCACAATCTGACCGTTCCTCCTGGTTGCCTCCATCTTACTTGTGTCGACCGCGTGTGCCAGAGAATACGGCCTGCTCCTGCTACTTCGACACTTGCACCACAGCCATCTCGGTGCAAACGTTAAACTGCGTCTTTTTAACAGCACATTCATCGGCAATCATGTAACATAACACCATTATAAAAGTATCCCACTATTCACCGTCATTTCGGGTACTAATTAAAGCCTCTCTTTTAGTATATTTATCTCGGCGAAGAGCACTCCGCGGCGCCCAGGGGATTAGATTTTCGCTTTTATCACGAATAAAAGACTAATCCTTTCACAGATCTAAATATTTCAAATAGGAACAGGTACGGTAAAAAGAGCTTGAGGAGAATCTAAGTGCTGTCAAAGGAAACTGCCAAAAAAGACGGTATGTGCGTGTACAAGTCAAATTCGAACAACAGCAACCCTTCTTTTATCTTCGAAAGAACCGTGCAAGAGGCAAGTTCAAACGATTTATTTCTTCAACCTCCGGTTTCCGCCTCCAACACATCTCATAGCTCAAGATCTAATAGTTTTTACAACTTGCAGACCATTTCTCCGATACCTATCTCTGGTAGCGAGGTTAGAACTCCATCGTTGAGGAAGAACTCCAATAATGTTTCCTCTCCGCTAGATAACGTCATACCAACGTCTAGGTCGGCGTCGAACTCCACCACAAGCTCGCTAGCACATCAAGAGTACATCTTGAACCCCATTTGCAACATGCAAAATCATCACCATCGCCGTCGTACGTTAGAAAACTCGGTGGCTCCAGCTTTAGATGCTAGTTGCTCAATAGTGAACGATGAGAACACTGACCTGAGCGATGTCGATATGGTTTATTCAAGAAGACCTTCCTCTGCTGTGAGCCTAAACATGGCCCTGTTGGCTAGAACGAATAGTGCCACTCTTCCCTCATCAGAATCTTCGCCAGCATCGCCAGATCTTAAACTTTCGAGATCTCATTCGCATTCTGCGGCTACACGTCCCACCTTGAATAACATCAATAACACCGGGATGACCACCACAACTTCAAATGGCGAACCAAACTCCAGAATACTAAGATTCTACTCTTACGTCGATATGTTGAATGATGAAAAACTTGCACAGGCCAATAATACGCCTACATCTAGACCACCTATGAAATCCCAAGCGTACTCATGCCCTTTCATCCTCAAGAGGTCCCCACCACAAGCCTATTCTTCATCGTCAGCAACAACGACATTTTCCAACCCCTTCATCAAAACTACAGAATTACCAGCTACTTCGCCTTATGTATCTCCGCAGCAATCTGCGAGACAATATTCAAATAATGCTAATAACAATGCAAAATCCCCAAAAAACCGGTCATCTTCGATACTATTTCAAAGACAATCCATTTTATCAAACGTTGACCCTGTTGCAAACATGCACAAGAATCCCAAGTTCCAAATAGAATCAAGTGACAGCGAAGAAGAAGATTTAACCATGGACATGCTAGATCCTTCCTTTCCGTTAAGTTCGTCTTTGCGTTCAAGTGCAAACTTGGCAAGTAATCCCGAATTAGCAACCCAGACGCCTTTATCGACATCTTCGTCATATACAGCAATAGGCAAGCCCATGCCTTTATCAACAGATCCTTCTTACGTGTCTTCTTCTAATACGTTATCCTCCGAACATGAGTTAAGAGTTGAAAAAGTCAGTGAAGTGCTTAAGAAAAAAGTTTCAAATGGTGGATTTTCAACTGAATTTAATAGTTGTGATACATAAATTTCCTTTCTGCACCTCTTCCCTTCGTTCGTTTTGTTCTTTTAAATTTATGTCTTCATATGGTTATTTTTTTTATGTAGATACTCTCACAGATACATTGATAAACAATTAAGAAAAAAAAAAAACGCAAAAATAAAAATAAATCATGTGTTATGCTATCTCTTCTTTTCTCTTATATTCCCTCTAAGACGCTTTTTTTTTTTTTTTTTTTTTAAGAATACCATATTAGACTTACATAAGGCCTCATCGGCCTTCTATTTTAACCTTTACAAATCTATAAAAAAATTCACAAATAGTCTTTTTTATTGGCAGTCCTTATGAATCTTCTCAACTGCCACTCAACATCAGCGTCCTTATTTTCTAAAGTTCCCAACCTCAGTTCAAACAACCTCATCTCAAATCTAGGACCAACTTCGGCAATCTCTACTCCCTCTCTTGTTCTCACATATACATGCTGTCTAACGCTAATGAAATCACCCCTATTCGCAAAAGTGATTACTCTTTCGGAATCTTTTTTGGGCCCCGCATTGAACAAGTGCTTTAAAATACAGACTACTCTTTTCCCTAAAGCGGTAGTAAAGTTATCAAATATTAGATGTGGATTCACTTCGCTTTGGTTACCAGCATTTATAATATCATGTCTCATAACAACATTGTGTAAACTAAACTGTGCAGTGGGTCCATGTGGAAAATGTGATATGGTCAAAGAAGTTGGAACACCTCTATGTTCATGTAATACCACCAAATCTGTAGTACCGGATTTTTTACAAGCATCCACTAGATTTGGCATCACATAATTACCTCTGTTCAGCCTGACAGCATTTGGAAATAGCAGTTTAATTTCTTTGGCAAATTGCGAGAGACGAGTGCTTGGGTCACGAGATGTTGTGACGATGATTCTTGGATCCATTATACCACTTGTGGCAGCATATTCATCATCAACCTGTAGATCATCTGCTTCTTCGCTCTCCTTTAAACTTTGGTCATATCTGAAATCCTTTTGTAAACTCTCATCTTCTGCTAGTTCCTTTGGCAATGGCTTCCCCTGAGCTAGCGCTTGTTTAATTATTTGACGTTTTTGTTGCAGTTGAGAATCTTGTAATTCTTGCGCTTTTCTGTATAGATATTCTCTCCTTTCACGGGCTTGTCTTCTTAGCATTTCGATTTAACTGTTTTATTATTTATGGGAACACTTGAATCAATGATAAAACCGAGTATATATGCCCTTTCAAGTCCAACCTCATGCAATCAATATATACGCTACTTCATGCATTTTCATCTCATCGCATTTCCGGGATAAAATTTTTTATATTTTTCAGTACACAATATCCGTTACCCGAAGTGAATAGTGTGTCATTAGAAGGAACTCTTTCACTGCGTAGATAGTAAAATATATGACATTATCTTTTTTTGAAAGAACTTTAAATACTGTATCTGATTTATTTAACTTAGTAATCATATTCGCCCTCCATTACTCGTCTTACGCCCCAGTGCTTCCGTTCTCTGATTAGAGGTGTCATCATTACCATTTCCATTACTGTTTGCAATACTCGTATTGTCAAGCCGTGATATTGTACGTACCATCTTTTCTTCCTCAGAGATCTCCATTCTGGTCTTCAAAAACCCAGTATTCCTGTTCTTGGATGGGATATCCATCGACTGCCGCCTCGAAAAACGATGTCGCGTATTACTACCAGTGGCAATCGCCATTCGTTGTTGGTGAATGTTATTTGGCAAAAACATGTGAGTAGATAAGGCGGTGGGCAGTATAGTTTGAGCAGTTAGCGGAGCATTAGATTCATATAAATGATTGGACTCATTATCAGTTTTGAAGTCCTTTTGTATATCCATCGATAACCGCTCATTGTTGGATGGTTGCGGGGGAGATAGCGATGCTAGAGCTGTCACGTTGCTTGTTTTCAAAGAAGGTTTTTGTTGTTTTATACCATTAGCGCTCGGTGGATTTTGCTGCGGTTGAGGACCGATATTACTATGAGAGGACTGAGGAGTCGGCGAAACGTGTTTAGAAGCGTATTCACTATGTGCAGTATTGTGGTTATTACTGTTGCTATTTGCCTCACTAAGGAATAGTCCACTGAGTAAACTTTTTCGTACGGGATCATGGGATGTGTTTGAGTTGATTGTGTTCGCTGATGAAACAGATGATTTCGTTGAGTCAAGATTCTGTTGATTTTTGGCAAATAAAAGCTTGTCCCATTGTCTTCTATAGTACTGATCTGCTTCTTCCTCATTATAATCATCGTACTCTTCATCATCTTCATCAGCGTAGAATTCTGAATCATTCGAAACGCTGTCCCAATCGGAATCTTCATCTTCACTGCTGAAAAATATCTTGTTTTTTCCTTTTCTAGAGGATGTTTTCGAAAGTGACAGTTGACCATTTTGGTCATTCTTGTAAGACCTTGGCCTTCCGAATAAAGATTCCTTCTGAGGAAAAGAGGATTTTCTACTTCCCATATTTTCAAGAGTAGGACTGGTACTCTTGGAAGTCTCATTATCAATGCAGTTCATGTTCATGTCTCCTATATGCTGGAAAGGTGATCTTGAGCGTCTTGATTGTAAAGGTTTCTTGGTTATAACAGTGCTTGTATCAAAACCAGTGATAATAGTTTGTGGTTCTTCCTTATTAGCAACATGGTTCACATTTTTCATTTTTTGATATTTGTCTGCAAAATTTGAAAACAACCCTGACGTAGTAGATTTGGAGAATTGTCTGTTTGGAGCAACGTCATTTTTCACATCATTGTTTGTAGAATTAGGATTATCCAAGGATCTATCGTGAGCACCCTGTGCGATAGCTGGTGATGTCATTGGCCGAGTTAAAACGTTCTGTTTTGCCGTTGTGGGAGGCAAATTGGCCTTTTGTAATGGTGGCTGCTTTACTGCTGCCTGCTTTGGCTTTATTGGCTGTTTGTTGTTTGGATTTAACACATAATATATGTTCTTCACGCCGTCTCTTTTTTTAGATCGATTAATATTATGCTCCTTTAGAACAGCTTTATTCAGAATTCTCCAACTTATATTGTGCAGCCTTTCTCCCTGCTCGACACATTTGGATGCTTTTATTAACGTAAGATATAGTTCGACATCATCAAATAAATTCAATCGCTCTGGGGTAAATAAATTAGGTGTGACTTTTAAAAACTTGTTAGTACCTATATTCGGTACATCAAATGCCTCCCGCGACATCAGTTCTTTTTTTTTATTAGGATTAGAGAATAATTAGGAAGTGTTGCTTAAGTAAATGAGATGGAACTAAGGGGTAGTTCTCTTTTTTCTTGAGGGTTGTGCTCTGTTCGTTTTCACGCAATAGTACAGTATATGTTTCTCCTTTTGTTCAGATCATTCAAATAAAAAGCAAAAAGGAAAGAAAATGAACACTTGGGTTAAAGATCCCTACTGCTGAAACCAAAACGATATTTTGATGAACTTAGAAATATGATCAGTGGTGAACTTCCCTTGCTTCTCTGTAACAACGGCATGCACATTCTAATCGGTTTTTTTTTTTGCTTTTCTGTTAAGTAACCTCCCACGATCTCTTGGCAGGCACTAAGAAAAAGATGAATAACAATGTATTACACGCTAAAAAAACTGCTAAAGGACTAGGGCTGCAATGATATTACCACCCAAACCGCGGTAAACCATCCACAGGAAGAATAGCGTATCTTTCCGCATTGCTTAAAAAAAGGAATGTCCTTATAGATAGAGTACTGATACAAAAAATAAAAATAGAAAATGTATAACATTACTGCATGACTATATAACCTTCAATATCCATTAATATCATGGTCATAAAAACCGCTTACCGGTGAAGAATATTTATTTCGTTTCGTTTCATTATTATTATTAATATTACTTTCGTCGAATCGACGGTTGTTCCTTTTCCGAGAATCTCTTTCATTAATCAAATCACCAAGGTCGTCGTCTTCAATAACTTCATTGTTTAAATTAGGGGCCTCAAAGCTACTTAACACATGCTCTTCCACACTGTCATATGACTTCTCCAAATCGCAATAGCAGTCTGAATCTGCGGTTTCCATGGTGGAACGTTCTGCTTTAATGTATTTATCATTAGCCAGAATATTTTGTATTTTCTTAGCATTTTCAGGTTCCAGTCTCTCTGGATACGTCACATCGAATTTGACATATAGATGACCGAAACCGCTCCGAACACCGTTGATAAACTTGGGCATCCCCATGTCCTCAACAGTCTTGAAACAACCAGGCTTCAGTATCTCGCCAGGTATAATATCAAGTTTGATCAACTTACCGCTAGGGTGCCCTTCAATATAAACTACGCCTCCACATAAACTGGTCATGAAGTCGATTTTGCACTTCTTACATATCAAATTGGAGTAGTTGATAACCTGGAAATTCGGATCTTTTAAACGTAAAATGGTGATAACGACGTCACCAGGTATTACCTTTTCGTGACCGCCTCCCTTAGTACTAATAACTTCGTCACCTTCGCCCGTAAGTACTATAAGTTGGTTATGACACGATCCCGGTTGAACGGTGACTTGTAGAATCTTCCTCTCCTTAATGAAGCCAAGACCTTGGCACTGTTGGCAAATATCTTTATTTTTGACAAAAACCCCGGCACCCCCGCAATCTGCACAAGTTTGAGACCAACTTTGTACTAGAGGTCCCATACGCCTAGTTTGGGTTTGAATACCTTGCCCTTTGCATGTTTTACAAGTGCATTTCTTTAGACCACCGTGCCCATCACAAACACTGCAAATCCTTGTCCTATTCAAACCCAACTTTGCAGTCTTACCCATGTAGAGTTCCTTCAATGTGCACTTTAGATTATGTTTGATATCAGGGCCTCTATCCAAATGATGGTCCTCATCGTTGGAGTTGTATTTTGCTGACGAGGAGTACAGATTGTTCACGCCACTGCCATTAACAAAGGAGAAGCTCGGCGTAGAGCTATTATTGAAGCTAAAATTAAAACTGCTTTTGGAGCCATTAGAAGAGGGGGTAGCAGAACTATTAAAAAACTGCGCGAAAAGATCACCTGGAGATAGATCCGGGAATGACATTGCTTCCGTATCGAAATTTGAGGATGAACTGAACGGCCCGGCTTGTTGGCGTTGCGCCTGCGCCTGCTGCTCTTGAATCAGGACTTCATCTGTGGTACCGTACTGGTCATACAAAGCTCTTAAACGATTGTCTTTAAGTATTTCGTATGCCTGGCATATCTCTTGAAACTTTCGCTTGGATTCTTCTGTATGATTGTTTTTATCAGGATGATATTTTAATGCAGCGTTCCTGTAAGCTTTCTTAATCTCAGATGTGGATGCAGCGGCAGTAACGTTCAAAGAGTCATATAAAGACGTGTTTTGTTGCATTCTCCGTTATCTTGTGTCCACTGGTAGCAAAAGAAAAATGTGTTTTACTTTATCGTAGGTACAGTACGGCTCGTGTTGTTTAGAGAAATAATCACTGTATCGTGAGGTTGGTTTATTACCGATATAAACTGTTTGATGAATGTTGAATACTATTATAATCTATTCCTATCAGTATATAAAAGCGTTCAAACGATTTCACATACTTGTGGGAACGAAGAACGCGTCATTACCTTTTTAGTCTACAGATTCGATGCTCCAGTCATTTTTTTCCTTTATTTTCCGTAATGTTCTAGAAGAAATCGAGCGGGGGAAAAAGATACATAGAAGGATAATGTGATTAAATAAAGTTTGATGTCTAAGGCTATGCAATGGCTATGCAATCCAGGGGGGGTTACCTACTTAAAAGGGGTCGCTACTAAGTATACTATCGTCTTGACTGTCGGGTATAATTATAGGATTGCTTTTGGTCTCACCTGCCATCTGGAAGAGACTTGAAGGAGTAGATAAAAGGGACATGTCTAAGTCGCTGGCGTTAGAAGAGCAGACAGAGCTTTCATTCGATGCTGAACCCGGAGAGCAAAGCAAAGTCAGGCGCAGTTGCGTCCTCTGTGTTATAACCAGCATTAAGTATTCTCTCCACAGTTCCAACAGCAGTTGCTCCTTTCTTGCATGCGATTTGGTGTTCAATTTTCCTCTTCTTTTTGGGTGGTACAACACACTAGGGGAAGTATTGGACCGCCCCACATTCTTGTTATAAACAGATCTTGTGGTTGGGGTCGTTGAATTCTGTTTAATTGTTTTCGTCGCCGTCGCAGGCATAGTCGTCGGGAGACTACCTGGTTGTGATTTGGGTAGTTTCCTACTTATGGAGCGGTTCCTTAGATACGGTGGACGACTACTGGTTGCATACATCTGGCTTCTTAAAAATGGGATAGGAGTTACCGCAGGGTCCCTGCTAGTGAGATTTCTGATAGCGTGTAAGTTTACCGGTTGCGAAGCCAGGACATTTGCAATATCCATTTGTTCCAGTTCTATATAGTTCAAAACGGATGTCAGCTCCTTCTTGCTCCTGAATCTTGACCGTACCTTTGCTTGCCTGTCTTCCCTGCGTATGGAGTGTTGCCTCTTCAAAAACCCTTTGTGAAAAATGAAATTATGATTCTTGCTGAACTTGGAGAGTTCATTTTTGCTGGTAAAGTCTGTTCTTCGTTGTGAAGTGTGTCGAATTGGCTTTGCGTTTATGGTAGGAGAGCGAGACCTCATCTTATAATTCGACCATTGCGTAAACTGTTCCATCACTTCAGTGCTTTCAACCTGGTCCGCTTTGCTTATGTTACGGTTCCTCAAGTGCGAAGCATCGTGGTACTCCATATATGGTTTGAAGCTGTCGTGTGTTATATGAGAGTCATCCGATATTTGCACTATAGGAATCTTGGTATCTGAATTTGAATTTGTGTTCGAATTTGTGTTCGAATTTGTGTTCGAGTTCGAGTTCGAGTTCGATGTAGAATCCACAAGCGCATGTATATAACCTGAAGTGGTAAACCCACCGGTACCCAGGGGAGGTGGGAACAAAGTCGGGGGATAAGACTGAGTCCCAATGCTAGTCTCGTATGTCTCCATTGTCTGTATGGTTGTATTTCAAGACGTATCTGCAAGAAAACTGATGTTTGCGAGTTAGGAACAGGGAAAAATACATGAATTAAGAAATACGAACGATCTTAACTATTTTCAACAGTACCTGAAACATGGATGTAAAAACGTAGAAGATACCCGAATAAAGTGGGGCGCACACCGGACTTGAAACCACTCCTCCTTTACCAAGCACTAATTTAAGCTAATCTAATTTAACGCAGTACATTTTGTATGCGCGGCAGCAGCTTAATACATTGCTGTCATTCACTAATGGAAAAAAAAAAAAAAAAAAAAAATCAAAATATAAAAATAAATATTAAGAACTTAAAAAGACAAACCAGCCATCGCGTGGCGCTAGCACATATATCTTACCCGACGGAGAGCCGGGTAAAGAAGTCGGGTAACCATTAAAATAAAAAATCAGCACACCATAGCACGATCTACGAGAAACGGAAAAGTGTTAGAGATCACATACTGCATACTTGGCAAGAAGAAGGTTCGTTTTTCCCTTCTGATACTGTAAAAGATTAGGTTGGTAGAAGAAATCTACATAGTAGAACTCACACCCCATACACACAAAAAAGGCAACAATGGACAAAATCAGAGAAAAGCTAAGCAACTTGAAGTTGGAAGCCGAATCATGGCAGGAGAAGTACGAGGAGTTGAAAGAGAAGAACAAGGACTTGGAGCAAGAGAACGTCGAAAAGGAGAATCAGATCAAGTCTTTAACCGTCAAAAACCAGCAATTGGAGGATGAGATCGAGAAGCTGGAAGCGGGACTTTCTGACTCTAAGCAAACAGAACAGGATAACGTTGAAAAAGAAAATCAGATCAAGTCCTTGACGGTGAAGAACCACCAATTGGAGGAAGAGATCGAGAAGTTGGAAGCAGAATTGGCTGAATCCAAGCAATTGTCCGAGGACTCTCACCACTTGCAGTCCAACAACGACAATTTCTCCAAGAAGAACCAGCAATTGGAAGAAGACTTGGAGGAAAGCGACACCAAGCTAAAGGAAACCACTGAGAAATTGAGAGAGTCCGACTTGAAGGCAGATCAATTGGAAAGAAGAGTAGCTGCCTTGGAAGAACAAAGAGAAGAATGGGAAAGAAAGAACGAGGAATTGACCGTCAAGTACGAAGACGCAAAGAAGGAACTGGACGAAATTGCTGCATCTCTGGAAAACTTGTGATCTACTTTTGTTTTTTGTTTTCTTTTTCTTTTCCCCAACACGCTGGTCTTTGTTCCTTGTTCTTGAGCAAATCAAACGCTCATGGGCAAACGAAACTAAAATAAGAACCATTTATACAAATACAATAGCTTAGACTATACATCTGTATACTTTTCCCTTGAAGATGTTTTTGTTCTTTACCGTTTGCGTGCTGATTTATGATGTTTTTACATTGGGCGTTATTACCCGAGCGGCGTTTTGTTCGTGGGACTCACACTTGTGCCTGCTCCCATGTTAAGTTTTGCACGGTTTATCACATGGACAAAGGCATTCTCATATTACACAGCTACATGTGATATATATCGGGCGTTTCCACGTGTACAAGAACCTGAAAAGTTTATCGGAAGACTAAGTTTTGGGTTGCCCACCGTCTGTGCATCTACGTGAACACACCAGGGTTTCTCATTTCTTTTTTCTTTAAGTTTTTTTTCTCTTCCCTTCCCTTCCTTTGGTCAAATAATCTTATTTGATTCTTCAGGGTTTTAAAAAACCAGATGACGTGGATACTAAGTACTGGTATGGGCCCTCATGAGGACAAGTATGCCAAGCATGAGCGAGCGACCTTTAAAAAGACGTACAGTTCTATGAAAACGCTGTCTTTGAATCATTTAACTGCCAAGCAGCATATGCTGATGGCCTTATGCAGGGACATATCCCTTTTACCGCCGTTAACTTACATCTTCACATCTCTGCGGAAGGCTTGGAGAGTCTCCATGCGCACCAGCATAACGCTTTACGAGCCACAATCACTAAGAGATGCGTTCACTTATTTCTGGCAAAAACTCAATAGCGCTTACGACAATAACTCATCATTTGAAGGAGCTTCGCAAAAGGCTGTGAATGGCGACGGTAAGGATTCACTCCTATTATCCGCACTCACTACAGCAAGAGCGTCTGAATATCTCCTTTGCTCACTTTGGTGCCTGGTGTCTTTATACCTCTCGTATGCCATTCTCGACTCTTTGATGGTCCGATGGATCGTCAAGTACTCTACTGTGGCCGCCATTTTAAGAATGTTTTCCATGTCATTGATCATTGTCACCTTAGAACTCCTTCTTTTGTCGTCTTTGTCTCCGGAACTCGACTATTTTTTGCATACATGGATACTCATTAGTTGTGTACTAACAGCAGTGTACATTTGGCAAAGTTATCTTACCTCGGATCTGAGGTATATCAGGAACCAGGAAGGCGAAGTACAAGAGGATACTAATGTTCCAGAAGAAACAGAAGACTATGAGGATGGTGAAGATGACGCTGATGAAGACTCACATGTTGTGGTAGCCGACGAAAGTACAGTAGATGTTCCTTCCAACGACAGTCTCTCCGATAACAGTGATGGCGGATTGTTTCCTGTTAACAGGCCCTCAGTCTCTCATTCACAAAGCCCTAAAAGACCCAAAAAATATCCAAAAAAAGCATTCAATTTTACCACTAAGCGAACGATAGATCTATATAAAATCACGGTTCTTTGTGTCGTCCCTGTGGGACTAGCTAGTTTTATCACCATGTTAGGTTTACTGCGAAACCTGTTCATCCAAAGATTGGATGTAGAGCAATTAGAAAGAATACTGCATGAAATGCATCCCCCCGCATGAAAAAAATAAAAGAAAAATATATAATATATATGTATATGTATATGCTGCAACAGCTCTAACTATGTATCTATATTTACGCTACAAGATCATCCCTACATAATCATTCAATTAAGATTCCTGGAAGTTAATATGTTACATGACAGCTGAAGATACAATATCCCTATTGACGACATGGCGCTCATTATAGAAATGAAATATATTTGTTCTTTAAGGTTAAAAAAACTCCTTCATATATCAGGCTAGGATACGTTGTTACTTCAAAATAGAAGAGACGATTCAAGAGCAAATCAAGTCGGGTCTTCCATCAAAACCATGGTCGTTCACATCTTGGGTAAAGGTTTCAAAGGTAAAGAGGTCATTAAAATCGCACTGGCCTCTAAATTTTACGGCATAGGTAAAACAACAGCCGAAAAGATATGCTCGAAGTTAGGGTTCTACCCTTGGATGAGGATGCACCAACTATCAGAACCCCAAATCATGAGTATAGCTAGTGAACTGTCGACAATGACGATTGAAGGAGACGCTAGAGCAATCGTAAAAGACAATATAGCTCTAAAAAGAAAAATTGGGAGTTATAGCGGTATGAGACATACATTGCATCTGCCAGTTAGGGGCCAGCATACAAGAAACAACGCGAAAACTGCAAGGAAGCTTAATAAAATCGATAGACGTGGAATTCACACATTTTCTCAAGCAAAAGTACAACATAATCCGTCCCTTTGGTCTTGTATCTTTGGCAAGTGATTATACTCTCCACATATAAACAAATTAAAGCCACGTTCATATTCTTAATGGCTAAGCTTTATGTCGTAATACATATATCCATCAAGCATCTTCAATGCACGAGTATATTTTGTGTTGTCACTCCCTGTATATAATGTATTTGTTAATTATATAATGAATGAATATCAAAGCTAGATCATATTTCGTAATCCTTCGAAAATGAGCTCCAATCACGTAATTCCATTAAATGTCTCATTGTTGGACGTCCATGGGGACAATTCCAAGGCTTATCAAGTTCACTGAGATTATGAACGACTCTGGTCATAGTCTTCTTATTCAGCGGTTTACCTATCATTATACTACTTCTACATGCTCTCATAGCAAACATAGAACGAATCTTGGAACATCTGATGTTGTCTCTTCGTAACCCACCGTCTTCTTTGATCAAATGTATCAGTTCATTAAAATCACCCAAATCAAAAAGGGTTTGTTTGGAAGTAGGTAAGCTTAACAGCTTAACTCTGGAGCCAAACTCTTCTTCTTCGTCAATTTTCAATTTGAATCCATTCTTTTCAAAAACTGGTAAATTGTCCAGCACCACAAGTTCATCAATGACACTTAATTCTACCGGCTGAGGTATTATCAATTTCTGCGATTTAAAAACTGTCACGGCCTGCAGTGTTTCGAAATTATACTTTTCATCACTTGCATGCTGATCGACAATAAACAGATCATATTTGTTATCAACTTTTCTGGTCACTATGATAAATCCTAAATTAAATTGTCCAACAACCTCCATTTTTTTAAAATCATTTTTTGAAACTGTTAACGTCAGATACTTTTCTCCTTGTTCGAAATCCTCTAGTTCGTCCTTATTTTTGATAATGTTTTCTTGAGCTTCTGATTTTCTTTTACTTATGATGCTACTCATTTGTTTGCCATTTTTACTTATTTCTTTAAAATTTTTTGTGCTTAAATTGTACTCCAATATCTCATCTTCGAATTTGCGATGCGTCAATCCATCACTCAATGACCTATAATTATCTTTGGAAATCGATTTACGTGAGTTCTTTAGAGGAGTTCTCACATTGATTTCAACTGGCTCAATCTCTGCGTATATAGAGTCAGCTTCATCATCTTGTTCTGTGTCAGTACTTCCTCTTCTTTCTTGATGACAGCAGTCATTTGTATGCTCATGACATTCATTATCTACAAAAACTAAACCATCTGCTTGTGATAGAACCGCTTTTTCTTGGAACTTTTCACCATCAATATCAAAATAAACTGGTTCTTCAACAACTTTTTCCAAGCTACGTGCTTTATCTGGACTAGTTATATTTTGAAATTCAGGATTGGAAAAATTATTCAGGTTCAGATCACTTAGGTTTTGAGAATCTGTTTTGATACTTGGCAGCTTCTTAGTCGGTGTACTTGAGTTGCCCTCATCCAATACAACTGATGAATCAACCGAAACTTCACACTCCGAACCGATGACATCAGTGACATTAGTATAATTACCGTCCATCACAGAAGTTAGTTCTGTACCATTACTTTTGTCTATTACGCCAGTAGTACTATTAAAATGTGCATGATTGGATTGATTACTTTCGCTTCTGGCGGTATGATAGTTTTCATTATCGGATTCGTGTGTTGTGCTTCTATCATCAAAGACTTCCGTTTTAAGTCTTTTCTGAGCTTGTTGTTCTGATTGTGAGCACATTCTTTTGGGAAGAGCTAATTCTTGTCTATTGTAATAATCACTGAGAGTTGTTTTGAAAATATCAATGACGGCCCGTTCGTTGTGCAACAGTATCACTCTTTTGTCTGGAGTGACGTTTACATCAATTAAGCTCATGGGTAATTCAAGATTGAGAAATACAGCCGGAAATTGAACATTATTGAACGTTTTGTAAACCTCATTGCAGCATTTTAAAAGCGTAGAGTATTCCACTGGCCTTTTATTCACATAAATGAATTGCCTATCCTTACTATTTCTACCACAACCAAACGAATTCTGTGATATATAGCCCTTCACTCGAATTTTATAATCGAGGTCTAAGAAATCAGGATCATCGGTGTATTTCCCAAGCATTCTATTCTTGAAGGGATTTAAATCAAGCACTAAATCAACCTCTTCAAGCCCACGCATACCACCTGCACCGAATACTGAGGATATATTCTTTCTCATACTTGAATTTCTCATTGTTGATAGAATTAGATTTTTTTTACCCTTTGGTGTGATATTCCAAACTGAAAATTTAATGGCAGCATTTATGATTGCATAACCTTGTATAACTGTGAGACATTTGGTAAACTGGCGCTTAAAAGTTTTGCTAAATTCTTTCTGTCTAACGGGCAAGTTATGAAATAACTGCGAAACTAACACGGTCGTCCCTTTATTTCTTGATGTCGTTGTCTTTGAAGTAATGTGACCGACCATATCATACTCCAACTTATCCGCTTTTGGTGGTGAAGTTGTTGTTATCACACTTAGTTTAGCTATGCCACATAAAGAAGATAGGGCCTCCCCTCTAAACCCTAACGTCTGTACTTTAGCAACATCTTGAAATTTCGCAATTTTTGATGTGTAATGTTTTAAAGCTAAGAACTCATAATTTGAAGGGTCTATGCCATCACCATTATCAGAACATTCGATAGATTCAAGACCATAATCTTTAAAGATTATTTCGATCTGGTTTGCGTTCGCATCTATACTATTATCAACGAGTTCTTTCACTGCAGTTGTTAAGTCGGTGATAACTTGTCCAGATGTAATTCGATGAACATCTATATCGTTTATCTGATGAATTTGTGTCATGCTAAATAAATATTTCACAGGGATATACCTCTGTTCCTTTTGCTTACACCTTTTTTCTGTCTCAATTAATAAGTTTTCGATGTGGTGAAACATTTTATCGCATAATGATTATTAAGAGAGACGCGTCTTTTCTTTTCGCGTTCTGTTATAGACGATTTTTATAATATTTTATCAAATATCAATTAACTATTGAGGTCATTAAAATCTGTATTAGAATCGGTATTAATCTGTGCTTTCTAGAGTTCTAGCTATGTACATGTTGAAAAGAATATATATTATAACGAAAGCTTGGCTGACAGTACGCCCACAAACCGCAGCAGCGGTTTATAATTAAATAGAATTCACTAGTTGATACATATGCATATGTTATTATCACTACTCCAGATTCATGAATTTTTTCAGATTTTCGTAACATAAATAGCTGATGGAAACTGCTGGACATACTTTTGCTAAAGTTGGTACTAGACCTTTAAATAGACCTTGATAACCTTCCCTTTCTAGCGTCTTTAACAAAACATCTTTAAAGCCGTTATACACATAAGGATGTGCATATGTTCCTTGGGCTTGTAGTCTTGTTCTTAAAAGATTGATTGGATAAACAACAGAAGCTCCTACAGTTCCACTGAATGCACCCATTGGAAGTACAACCAGGTTGCTTAGAGTGACCTGATCTTGTGGTAGGTTCAGGGTCTTTGCCTGTTTGGCAATATACCATTTTTTTAAGGCAGAAAAAGTCCCCAAATCTAATGCAGCATAGGGAAATATGCCCACTATACCGACTGTGACACCTCTGTAAAATAATCTGACCCCCCCCCTCTCGAAACATATCTTTTGCAGTCTGAAAGAGCAAATTATTCCCCTTCAACTTTGTGTCCAAAGGAGCGCACTGCACCCTGAATTTCAAAGTATCTATAGGATAAACGGAAAACTGAGCTGCCATACCAGCTAAACCACCAGCAATGTAAGTAGAGAACTTTGAAAGATCTTTTGTGTCGCGGCAGCCTTCTAATTTGGTCATTATTTTCTTGGTGACCTCGAAAGAACCAAACTTTATCGAACTTTCTGGAAAAACTTTGATGACGTTTAAACCGTTCCCAACATAAAAAGCCTTTATCCCGCCTTGCCTATATAAGCTTTTGACAGCCTTTGCTAATGGAGATGATATCTTGTTTATGTCAGCATTGGGGTTTTTAGCAAGGAGATCTGTTTTTGAATTTAACAAGATCGAGGATAGATCCGTTCTTGCGATGAGAAACACTTTCAGTCTATCAAATGGCGCGGTACAAGTCCTTGAAATAACACCTGAAATACCACCAGCAATAAAAAACCCGAACCCGCGAATGAAATCGTTTATGAGAGTAACATCTCCCTCTGAGGACAGATCGACATCTTCGTTGAATAGGTAAAAATAGGAATAAGCAGTATGAAGTCTCGAACCCTGCTTTCTCGGTACCAGCAGCAAAAAGTCTCTCCATTGATCATATGTAACGTATAAATCTGAGTCGGTGGTTTTCTTTGACCGATCATTATCAGTATTCTTTTTGTGGCTAGCCTGGCCTCGTAGCGCAATGTTGGCTTTTCTCTTTGGAAACGCCCATTCAAAAAACCTCGAGAATTTGTTCATCTTTTCATTTGAAAGTTCATGATTAAGTTCATTATTACATATGCTCTGGTTGTCGAGGTCTGACAAATACCTATTTATTTCGTTAATGCCAATCTTACCGTCATGATCTAAATCTATCCTCTGGAAGCCGTTCCAAATTTGAGATTCGGCATTGGAAGCATACTTCTTGAAATCGCTTAAATCAACTACAGAGTCCTTGTTAACATCCATTGCAGTAAACAGCATTTTGATTGCCTCATCATTTCCCTTGAGCGGATGGTCGTTCTTCTCAAAAGCACTTATCAGATTATCTAGAGTAACTTGACCATTTCCCTTAACATCAAGTTCCTTGAACAAACACGCATACCGTATATCTCGCTGCTTGTCCGTCTCGCAATTTTTCAGCAGCATTTAGACCGTCATTCGATTGAATTAAACGTTATTTGCCCCTTCAAATATTCAATATTTCCCATCGCTAATAAAAAAGCTGCATTTTTATTTATTACTTTTTAAATATCATATTTGACGATCGTGTAGGACCCCTATGATTTAACATATCAAGAATGAATGAAAAGAACGTCAGAAACACAAGGTTAATTGCCTGTTATAATCAGACGATTGTAATATAACCATAGAGTTAGTGGGTATTGGAAAGGCCGGTAAAGATAACAGGGATCTCTGAAAAATGCCCAAGTTGGAACAATTTGAAATAAAAAAATACTGGCAAATCTTCTCGGGTTTGAAACCAATAGAGAATAAGGTAAACCATGACCAGGTTTTACCAATTCTTTATAATTCCAAATTAGATTCATCGGTTCTAAACAAGATTTGGTTTTTAGCTGATATTGATGACGACGACAATTTAGACTTTGAGGAATTTGTAATTTGCATGAGATTAATATTTGATATGGTTAATAAAAACATTAGCTCTGTTCCAGATGAATTGCCTGATTGGTTGATTCCAGGGAGTAAGGTGAATCTAATCAAAGAAAGAAAGAAGCGCAAGCAAATAGAAAACGCAGACTTGCCTCCAAAGAAGGAAATCAAAGTAGATTGGTACATGTCTCCAGATGATTTGAATCAATATGAAAAAATTTATAATAGCTGTGCAAAACTAACCGATGGTACTATTACATTCAACGAACTGTCAACAAAACTTTCCACAAAATTTTTTAACATCAGTAAGACAGATTTAAATAAGGTTTGGAGTTTAATTAACCCACAAAATTTGCCATCAATTGATAGAGATCCTACTTTTTATTTTATTCACTGTTTAAGACAAAGAAATGATTTGGGTGCTGAAATTCCAGCAAGTTTACCAAATTCTCTGGCGGAGGTGTGCAATAAAAAACAACTGAGCTATGATTTACGGTCCTCTCAACCTCCTACAAAGAGAAAAGAAGAAGCTAACGAAGTGGACAATCTGCGTGACAATGGGCAGAACTCGAGTTCCGATAGCAGTGGCAGTAACGTGCTTTCAAATGAAGACAGTATAAAGCAAAAATATGCTTCTCTGACAGATGATCAAGTTGCGAACATGAGAGAACAATTAGAAGGCCTTTTGAACTACAAAAAGAGTGAAAAAACTCAAGGAGGCTCAAAACTTTCTAAGCGGATTAACATCAGGTCGATAACTGATGACTTGGATAACATTGAACAGCAGGTTGAAGTATTGGAGAATTACTTGAACAATAAGAGACACGAATTGCAAGCATTACAAGCAGAAATCAATTGACACCGATAATTAATTTTATGTACATGAATGTGTAATATTTACTGTTTGTTATTTCACTTGTAAACTTTTTTGATTTGAACTTCAATCTATCCAGTAACGGTGTGGTGTATACTTATTTTTTCCTTTTCTTCTCTGCCGGAATTTCATAAAATTTTTACTGTTCAGCGTTCTTTACATATTTATATAATAGAATATGTCATATAAAGAAACAGTGACTTAGTTTCTGTTTTACTTTTTTTCTCCTATTTCTACCGTGATTTTGATTAGTTTTTTCTTTAATTGTTGCTATTCACTGTGCTTGTGTTAAATCTTGATGATGGTACTTGAACCCTCTGAATAATGATAATATACCTCTTTACAGTAACTATCTTTCTTTATTGGGTGCTTTTTAAATAGTTCCACTATTTCCATCATACTCATTCTCACGCTTCAGCTAGATAGAGCTGTTGTAGTAAACTCAACTGCTTTAGTGAATAATTTAAACACGTTTTCATCGATTAATTTCGCAGCATTTAGCTCCTGCATGACTTTTGAAATTTCAAGAAGAAATCTATGGGATTCGACAAACTGTTCATCAAGATTTGGTGTGGATTTGTAAGTGTTGAATTCAGTAGCAACTAAAGACAATGCATCATTCTTGGCATTACCATTGTGAAGATATTTTTGTAAGAAAAACTCCCACATCATAGCCATTATAGTATTTGGGGAATCTAATTTGAACGGTAAATATCTAACAATCTTTCTTGCCCAACCAAAGTTATCAAGTGATAATCTATTAAACTCGCCAGAAGTTAAAGATGAGATCAAAACGGCTTCAAAAAGTTCATTTAAATTTTCCTTTATGAAAGAAAGATGATCTCTAAAGATCAAAGTTTTCTTATCAATTGGTCCGTGGTAATTTGATGGCTTTTGGTCCACTTGAAATAAAGTTAATACACGCGTAATCAATAGGACGTACAATGATTCTTCAGGATATGAACGAAGAGTGGCTTGAGATAGGGCTGAGGGAGCCGGTGGTTGAACTTCTTCGTCAAGTTTTAAGACATCGCATTTCAAAAATACCAAAAAGATAATAACTGATTCGTGATACTTACTGTCAATATTGAGCTCATTTAATTTTAAGAATACCTCACCCCATCTCGTAGGCTCTAGCAGTTTTTCCTTGAAATCAAAAGTGAAGAACTCCAATAGTACTAGTAATCTTAAGAAATTGGTCGACAATAAATTAAATGGTGAGTTTAATTTGGATTCGATTGGTACGGAGTTTGGGAAAATGACTTTTTCAGATATAAAATCTTTCGCCATATTGCTAGAACCATTTATTGTTGTAATGAACTCAGAGATAGAAAATTCCTTTTCATCAGACGTTTCTGTTTTAACAATTAAGTGGTTGATAGTTTCAAACATAGAAGGTGACATCCTGTTGGTCAAAGTGGTAGGCTCATTTGCCGCATACCACTTGACTTGTTTAATTTGTTTAATCTGATAGTATCTGTTAATTGGTTGAGTTAATAAATTGATTTCTTTATTCTTGAAGATTTCAACGGACTTGGAAACCAGTTTCTTGTAGGATGTAGAAGATCCTCCGCCCAATGGAGGCTCTTCAGGATAAACTCCTGTGACAATTGCGTCAAATAATTTTCCAGTAACCAGTCCTATGGATCTATAGAAATAGTATTCATGAGGTAACATTTGGCCGATAAAATCATGAACATCATTAGGAATATCTCTTGGTTTTCTAACCTCTTTAGTGCTGGATTTTTCATAAGTTAACTTTTCACTAGCGTTCTTAGTCACGGTGGTAGCAGGAGAAGCACTAGATGACGCAGAAGATGGTGAGGAAAGATTACTCTTTTTTCCATCCTTGTTATTCTTTTCACTGTCCTCCTCTGAAACAACGATCTCTTGAACAAATAATTCAACTTTACCTGTATCTTTCAAGACTGGCATGTATCTTAATGCAGAAATACCTCTTTGGTAGTTTTGAATATTCTCTTTGGAGTCATTTTGTAAGGTTGTAGATAGTTGATAGGCATAGAAGTTTGTACCTGTATTCAAAACCATTTCTAGAGCAATATCAAACAGCTGAGGAACTGGATAAATTTGCAATGGTGGTAAAGTTGTTGGTTGCAAATCATTACCTACAGCCATAGCAATATCGATAAACTCTTCATGGGTACAACCTAAATCCTTCATCACTCTTGACCTGTCAATGAATCGAAATTCTTTATTTGGAAATTCCATACCCAAAATGAACCTATCAACACAATCTAGCATCAAACAATCAGTTGGGCCGTAGATCGCATCAATATAAGCGCTATTCAATAAATATGCTAGTTGAAACCAAGAGGAGTAAGGAGCCACTTGGTACATATACCCATGCTCAATAAAATAAGCGATCAAATCGTTTTGGTAAGCTTTGGAGTCAATTGTGGTGTTATGTCTGAATGGCTCTTGGGGTTGAATAGGCTGGTCAATATAGGAATTCTGATTCGAACTAATCAAGTTGTTCCATTGTGTCCAGCCTCTACTTCTCTGCAAAAGAACGGATTCCGTGTTGGATCTTGTTGTGGCATTGGTACCGCTGCTGGAAGTAGTGGTTGACGAAATCGACGCAGAAGCAGATGCTGCAGTAAAATGGCCCGATGCCTCTAATTGGTTGTAAGTCAAACCACCATTAAAGACAAAAATAGGGGTAATATTGAAATCCTTGAATATCTTTAAGTCGCTTTCCAAATACATTTTTAAACTGGTAGGGAAACCACCAATGGCATCCAAATACTGTTCTCTTTTATTGGTCAACAATCTGGAAACATAATGGTTGACGTCTATATCCAGGGTACAATTATTCAGAGCCTCAATGGCATAGGATCCTACTAGACCTCTTTCGAAAAGGAACGATTCCAATGACTTGATTGCCATCGCTTAATTTGCTATTAATTTTTCTGCCTTTAGTACTTTATAGTTCAAAATATCTGAATTTTTGTTATGAATAAATAAAGAGAGTGAAACAGTCTTTATCAGTCAGTCACGCTAAAATAGTTAATGGACAAATTTGGTAATAAATGATTGTAATTTACCAATGTGATTTTTTGTTTTCAAGGTTATAAAGAATTTAAAAGGAAAGGCAAAAAACAAAAAATAGACCAGATATAAGCGAGACAGTTATTTCTTTAATGTAGTTCAATGGTTATTACGTTAATGTTAATATAATAACAATAATAATTAAACAGTCGAGCTGACAAGCTAGAATAACTCTAGCGTGCTACGTTCTTGCTTTCCAGATTTTCCACCATTTTTCGTCTTGTTCTTAATATCGTTTCTCACGGTAGTATTATAAGTACACTGTCGATGCCATCTACGAATGGGTAAAAGGAATCGAAGATTATGCTATACATGTGTATGTTTACTTAGTTGTTGAGGGCTCTAGCATTCCCCTGAAGCTCCTCGTATCTTTGTGAGAGAATGCGCACACGGGCAGATAAGTCAGCCAGTTTATCCATGGTTGGTTTGAATGGTTCTGGGTCATAAAGGACTTGACCTTCTCTTCGAAGTTTATCGCGAACCTTCCGAAGCATAAGGATGAGTAGTGCTTGCGACTCGCGTAATTCATTGATCGATTGATACAGTCCGTCTAAATCGGTGGACAATACTGAATACACCGACAGTTCAACTGGATGGACGCCAGTGCCGTCAGCGCTTATACTATCCCCTGCCATTGCAAAATCCTCTTTCTTCTAAATACTAATGAGACTATATCTACAGTTCTTTTTTCTGGAAATATTGGTGGTGTTTTAACTGTTGATGAGCTGTTTTGGTGGTTTAGCCTCCGTTCTTATTTTAAGTTCTACTTCTACGGTTTTTTTCGCTCAGTCATTCTTCCTACTTAACACTGGAAATGAACAAAACGCTAAGTAGTTTCCCATTTAAGAACACACATAAAAGTACACATTTGTTACAATTTACATACGTAGTAATAAAGAAAAGTACTATAGTAGCACTCGGCATGGTTGAGTTGTTAAGATTGATTTCTCTTTTCTTTTTTTGCTCGTACATTGCGGCATCAAGATGATTTCGTGACACATACTCTTTACCATCGATAGAATTATTGCTTCTCTTCGGATTTTTTGTCCCCAGTGGTTGTAGACTTCTTGCCACCAAAGACTCCGGCCTTTACTTTATCAATTGTTCCTAATCCGGTGCTTACAACATTGGTTCCTAAGGCGAAAACTGTAGAACCAGCTTTGATGCCTGTACCTAATCCTTTCGTGGCAAAATTTCCAAGCCCGGCTTCACGTTTGACTACATTGGTAGTATAGCGGGGTTCAAACTCAAATTCAAGATGTAGCACACCGCCATCTTCTCCCTTTGGTCCCACTAACGGTATATTAAAGGTGGTATCGCTCTCTGGATCAATAGTAGATAATGGAACAACGGCTTTTCCAATACTCCTATTGGAGTTAGTGGATTCGTAGTCTTTCACGTTAATTGTCAAGTAGTCATTGACACGATTTGAAACTTCGATAGTTTTGCTTTCGTTCCAGGTAGGATTTAGTGTCTTTTTTTGAACTGCGGTTTTAAAGAAGGGTGATGTGCTCTTTTCATTCAAAAAGAATTCGACATATGGATCGGAATAACCATTCTTATTAACACCAATTAGATTTTCAGCACTTTTAGCGGTGATTTTCAAATCACCAGAGTTAGTTATCAAGTCTGATTGAGGCAATTCCGTGGCAGTTACGGGGAACCATGACACTTGAACTAATAGTTTGGCACTCTTTTTCCCTATTAGATTTAATACGGAAGGTTTGTAATAACAGTTCCTCACCAATTCAATTGTTGGAATGTTGACTTCGCAAATAAAATTTTCCGCCTTATTCGCGTCTTTAGTCTTTGTTACCCTAAATGTAGTCACGGACCATTCCAGCTCTTTTATCATGAAATCGCCCGACCAGCCTGTTTTAATGGTCCTAATAGCATTTTTTGCACTAGTTATCGCTGCGTAACCACAGGAATCAAAAAATGTTTGAACATAGAGCCCAGGCTGGGGTAGTTCCCCGCCTAATACAGTAACACCTAGTACACCAGCATTGTATTGCAGCAATTCATCGAGGTCAAGCTTCATTTTGTAACTATACATGTCATATTTTTCGGTGAGCCTGAACTCTTCCTTTTTAATTCTTTCTTTCTCCTCCTTTGAGATGTTTTTGTCATCCAGTGTACTTTTCTGCTTTTCTAGCTTATCTTTTTTCTCATTAATCTCGTCAACTTCCTTCGCCTCTTCCAAGCTTAAAACAGGAACAACTGGATAAAATGATAAATAATACGTAACGGTCCCCTTTACACCCTTCTTTCCAATTAAGTTGCCAGTTCTTGGAGCGTTGTCAATAAAAATGGTATATTTATCGTCATTGTCTTTATGATATATATTCTGAGTTTGAATATTAAGGCTCCCGAGATTATGATCATCGCCATTTGTATCTATACCGAAACAGTCAATTGAGACTTTTTGTAAGGGAGATGTGACAGACACATAAATTGATTGGTTCCAGATAGGATTCAATGTCTCTATTCTTTCATTTGTCCTACCTCTTGCCACACCATTGACGGATACTTTGGCGTATGGACTTATCTTTCCTAAGCTATCTGGATTTCTCAAGTTTTCAGCCTTATTGATAAACACTCTCAACATACCGATAGGAGTAGTATATCCTACACTTTTCAATCCGAGGTCGATATCTACCGGCCTCCAGTAAGTGGTGACTTTTAATTCTCCCTTTCCATTCCTTAAAGGAATCCATTCTTTATTGACTTCTGTTCTATCTATCAAATGATTTAATGGTTGTACCGAAGATGAAATTACTTTACCACTCTGATCCTTCAAAACAAATCTACAGATAGTCTTTCTACGGTCTGTTACCACAGAATAATAATCTGAGTTCCATTTCAAATGGGCAGTTCTTTTCTCTTTCTTTGTGGTCATCACCAATTCTGCATTGACATACAACTCTGCAAAGACGAATTTTTTGTCACTTAGTTCATCCAGTCCCTTGAGTTCGCGAATAGTAATTTTGGTGATACCTGTATTCATATCCGGTAAAGGCTCCTCATCACCGTTCAGTAATTTTTTTGGTTCAATAGTGGGGAAAAATCGCAAATCAAATGTCAACTCACCGACAGGTTTAGAATTTCTTAGGAAATGTACCTTTTCATTTTTGTGATAGTGATTTGCATGTAACTTATTCAAGTTGAAAATTACTGTACCCATTTTTTTGTCGCTTAAGGTTTCGCGTTTGTCATATACGGCTATTGTAAGTGGATCAGTAAAAGATTGCAACAGAATGTAAATGGATTCATTCCAAACAGGATTAGCAGAATTTTTAAAAACCTTAGTTTTACCGACTATTTTACCAGAGAGCTCAAATGTCAAGTATGGGTCAACTGTTTTCTTGATCATGCCCACAAGTTTTCTTAATCCATGGGCATTTTTGACTTTGATTTCCAAAACACCTATAGGTAAGCCAGTCTTGGAAAGAAGTTGTGGTATATTAAGTTGCAAAGAGAAAGGTGGGAGTAAAACAGGGCTCAAGTATTTAAATGCCATTTTTTGAATCAATCTCATTAAGCCTGGAATAGCCAGGATTTCCCAATTAAAGACGGAGTTACCCAATAAACGACTAATAAAATCAACTTCAGGAACTTCCAATAACTGAATATTTATAGTTTCAACAAGAGGCAAAGTTGTCATCAATTGGAAACGAAATCTAACAAAAACTTGAAAAAAAATATCAGCAACTGAAACAGGTATGTCCATTCCGAATATCTTTGCCTTTAATACGACATTGGAATTTACGTAATTCCTGCATTGTTTTGCATCAAGATCAGACATGTCGTGTGGAGTGAATGATAGACATACGTCCATGACTACGACATCAGATTTTGTATTTTGGAATGTCTTTATGGCATCAATTCTTGGAGGCTTCACACCTAACGTAAATTGATCCAGCCAGATGGCTTTTATAAACTTTGGAATTGCCACATTTTCAGATAATGCAGTATTTGTACCATCGACAATTTGTTGGGAGACAGAAGGTTCGATAATGGGCCAGTATTTATCTAAAAAGGTGTTTAACCATTCGACAGATTCATAATCACTAGTAATTTTCTCTACAGTTTGTTCTTTCTGGGCTAAATCCCTTAACGATTCCCTATATTTTTTGGACGAAGTTCTATATAACATTCCTGTGGTTAGCATCACGATAAGGACGGACGCGAGAGAGAATTTAAAATAGCCCAGCACAAAGGAACATAAACCAGCGATGATGAGAATAGCGACTTCATGATACCAATCACCATAGAATTTATCTGGTAAAAGGTTCCCCAAAAAAGTGTCCTTGTTTACGTCCACTAAAAGGTCTTCGGAAGTTAACTCGTCCTTTTCCTCCCAACCACCAACTTGTTTCCAACCAACGTACGATGGATCTTGTTTTTCTCTTACTATTGATGTACCATTGGTTTCAACTTCAGATTTTATTGGAACAGCATCCTTCACAACATTCTTACTTTCCACCTTCGTGGCTTCATTAATACCAGGCATGGAGCTTATCTGGTCCGTTCGAGTTTTCGACGAGTTTGGAGACATTCTTTATAGATGTCCTTTTTTTTTAATGATATTCGTTAAAGAACAAAAAGTCAAAGCAGTTTAACCTAACACCTGTTGTTGATGCTACTTGAAACAAGGCTTCTAGGCGAATACTTAAAAAGGTAATTTCAATAGCGGTTTATATATCTGTTTGCTTTTCAAGATATTATGTAAACGCACGATGTTTTTCGCCCAGGCTTTATTTTTTTTGTTGTTGTTGTCTTCTCGAAGAATTTTCTCGGGCAGATCTTTGTCGGAATGTAAAAAAGCGCGTAATTAAACTTTCTATTATGCTGACTAAAATGGAAGTGATCACCAAAGGCTATTTCTGATTATATAATCTAGTCATTACGATCGACTTCTATTTGTTTCTGATATAAACATATAAAAAGAATGGCGCTTTCTCTGGATAAATATTATTCAATCCTCTTCATTGAACGAAACATCTGATCCTTGGTTTTCCTCTTCATCATCTTCGATGAAACTGTCGTCAGATAATTCTAAAGTTTCAACGTAAGATTTCTTAGGAACCGACGCAGCTCTCGACGATCTTTGTCTCCTTGATCGTTGTGGTATAGCATCATCTTCATCTTTATTGCTATCTTCCCGATCAGTGTATGAATCTAAAATTTCTAGGTCGCTTTCACCAGATAGTTCCACAACTTTTTGTTGTTTCCTGACTGGCTTCTTGGCCAATTTAGGTTTTACAGCTGTTTTTTTAGCGGTTGTTTGATTTTTTTTAGTGGCTACATCGTCCTGTTCTGGTGTATTTTCCTTCGATGTAGCGGAAGTAGAACCCATTTTGTCAAAAATCGTGCTAATTTTTTTAAACTTGTTCGAAATCTTACTCAGTTCGCCCTCATCTTTATCTTCTTTCTTTATGTCGAAAATAGAAGAAGAACTCGTGGAAGAAGGAGCATTCTCTTCTTCTTCTGTTTTTGTTTCTGAAACAGAAGGCGTTTTCTCTTTTTTAATCTTTGTAGGCGCCTTGCTTTTGGTTACTAGTTTTTGTTCTAACAAAATCCTTTCAAAATTCTTATCCTCTAACTTAATTTTTTTGCCCTTTCTAGCAGTACTTTTCTTGTTTTTTTTTGATGGGTCGTAGTCTTCGTCGTCAACAAGCTTTCTTTTTCCTTTACCTTTCGTTTTGCTCCCTTTATTGGGAACATTACCACCGCGAGCTTCTGCATCTCGTTGCAAAAATTCTTGATATCCCACCTCAAAAGCCTTCAAGTCAGTGTTCCATATATCTTTCGCGGAAAGTTTTAACAAGTTTTCCAACTCTGTCTCCTTTTCTTGTTTTTGTTTCAACAGCTTTTGATATCTTTCCTTGGTCAATGACCATATTCTCATTCCTAATAAATATTCATATGTGCCATATAGTTCTTCAGGACCATTTATAACATTTTCAGTATCTTCGTGTGAACTTTCTTCATCTTCTTCATCAGAAGTTGCGCCTTTTACGTCGTTAATTTGTTCAGCTATCTCATCGTTAGGACTTCCATAATATGGTTTACCTTCCTTATTAAATCTGGGGAACCCTAAATTCTCAAGTTCTTGGATAATAGCGTTCCTAGGCTTATTGGTGACTGTTAACTCCTTTTCAATAATCATTTTAATAAATTTTACTTGGAAAGAGTATTTCTCTACCTCCCACTGTAACCTTTCGCTCATATGGTCTTTTCTTTTTTGATAGTATTCTAGTCTGACGTAGTAAAATTCGCTTAATATTTCATTCACGGAATTGTACTTCTTGATTTTCCCGTGAGGATCAAATGCGACCATATTCATCAAACTTATAGGCGAAATTAGTTTAAATCTTTCATAAAAACCTATTTTCCTTGTTTTAGCCATTTCCTCAGGTGATAGCGTGATTATGAATTTGATGTTATCATCGTGCTGCTCCTCCATATCTTTGATCCAGGGTTTTATTTTATCGTTACCGCTTAAACCTAAAAGTAAGTACTCCTTTATAGTCGATGTCCAAGTTCTGGCTGGCAACTCAGTTATTTCTAAGACGTTATCTCCAATTTGTTCAATCCTACCGTACATTCTGTAACGCAGAGGCTCAATTTCTTCAATAGTACCGGTCCATCCCCTAAACCACGGATGCATTTGCTCAAGCTCCTCGTCGTTCATTAAATGTCTTATATTCTTTATAATTTCCAATGGGTTGAATGGAGGAATGTAAGTACTCCAGCCAGTGCCAATACCCTCAGCACCGTTAACAAGAATCATAGGAAGAATTGGTAAATACCACTCTGGCTCCACTGTTTTCTCATCTTCTTGTATATATTTGTATAATGGATCATCAGCAGGGTGAAATATCTTACGAGTTAATTTGTTCAATTCTGTGTAGATATATCTCGCTGCCGCTGCATCTTTACCACCAGTGGCTCTTGTACCGAAAGCACCGTTAGGTAATAGCAAGTAAATATTGTTGGACCCAACAAAGTTTTGGGCTAGCCCAATAATAGTTTGTGCCAATGACTGCTCACCATGGTGATATGCCGTACATTCGCTCACGTATGGTGCAAGTTGAGCTACTTTCAGTTCCGACTTTAAATTTTTTTTGAAACAACCATAAAGAACTTTTCTTTGGCCAGGTTTAAATCCATCTAAAACATTGGGAATCGACCGTATATTATCGGCCAAAGAAAAAAGGATTAATTCCTTATTAATGAAGTCGCTAATTGGAATCTCTTTTAAAGTAGGGTCTAAAACAGTACCAGGTTCGTATTGTCTCAGCCATTCTTTACGGTCATCTGCCTTTTTCTTGGAGAAAGCTAAATCAATGTAATCTTTATCATTACCCTGCAAAGAATGGAATATTTTCAAATGTCTGTCCAAGTTCGAAAAATATTCTCGGACTTCTTGTGCTAGAGAAGTCCCTAATCCTTTATAATACTTCTGCTTCCAAGTAAATTTGTGCGATTCTTCCTCTCTCCATTTTTCATAGTCCGGCATATTGTAGAATGCAATAGTGTTTTTTGTTGGTTTAGTGATGGAAACTTTGATGATCGGAGTTATGAATTCAAGTAAGAAACCTTGGATATCCAAAAGACCAGGAAATGAGCTTTCTAAAAAGTTTATAATTAAACCTTTAATATGCGAACCATCATGATCTTGATCGGTCATGATCATAAGATGCCCATATCTTAAAGATTTTGTATCTTCATATTTCTTGCGATGTTGTAACCCCATAATTTTTTTAATGGCTTGAATTTCCGCGTTTTTTAGTATCTGATCAGCACTAGCTTCTCTAACATTCAGCATTTTACCACGAAGTGGATAACAACCATAATAATCTCTACCAACAACAGCTAAACCTGCAACAGCTAATGACAAGGCGGAATCCCCTTCTGTCAGAACTAAAGTACATTTATAGCCTTCTTTTGTACCGGCTTTGTTGGCATCTTCCAGTTTAGGGTAATTAGTAATTCTGCTTTTCCTTGTACCATCAGACTTCTTTAGCGCATTTTCTTCATTTGCGTCGGCAATTTCAAACATTCTTGTAGCCAAATCAGTTTTCATAATCTTATTAATATATTCAAGAGGAATCTCACAACGGGACCCAAAATCTTTGACTCTTGTTGTCAGTTGCTCTTTTGTTTGTGAGGTAAATGCAGGATTCTCAATCAAACAATTAATGAAAATGAACATATTATTTTTAATCTGAAAAGACTTCACACTTTTTTTCTTCTTTTTCTTCAAAATTTCTGAAATTTTTTTTACAATTTGGTCTGTTATGTAATTGACATGGGTACCACCCATGGTAGTTGCAATGGAATTCACAAAAGAAATTTGTTGAAAAGAGATATCAGAAACCGCAAAAGCAACTTCCCATCTGTTGTTTATTCTCTCATAAAGAATAGTCGGGATATCAGACTTAGCGGCACCGTCCTCACCGTTATCTAGTTGTCTTTTTTTTTCGAGTGATTTCAAGTAGAGTTCAACATAATTTTTGAAATTTCTTATCTTTAAGGACTTGCCATTCAGATAGACATTAATGTCACGAACAGAACCATTGATATCATAAACTCTTCTTCGCATCACTCCTAAGATATCATTATCTAGCTCTTTCATTCCGAATCTGGTTAAATCCGGCTTAAATGTCACCTTTGTATATGATGGACCCTTCTTGTAAGATGTTATTTTTGGGGGGTGGCAAATGCTCATGTTATTTTCCCATTTTTGAACATATTTCTGGCCAACATTTAGATCTGCAGTTTCTAATATGAATTCAGTGGAAAATATATTACAAAGCTTAGCACCATAACCGTTTCTACCACCAGTGACTTTCTTCTCATCATCATCATAATTGGATGATGTCAACAAATGACCAAATATCATTTCAGGAATATAAATATTCTCCTTGTTATGAATCTCTATGGGAATACCTTTTCCATCATTTTTCACTTCTATAGTATGTTCCTCAGCATGTATGTTTACATCGATTCGTTTCATCGATGGATCACGAACTTTATTATCTGCCGCATTGACTAAGATTTCATCAAAGATTTTGAACAACCCTGGTACAATTGTGACATTTTTTTCAATCATGCAATCGGTCTCTTCATCGTATATCCATTGCAGCTGCTCTTGAGTTTCAACAGAACCGATATAAGTGTCTGGTCTTTTTAAGATATGTTCCAGTTGAGAAATTTTCTGATATTTATCAGAGGCGCTTACCGGTTCAGTTGACATGGTTAGCCGTGCTGGTCGTTATAAACTCCTTTAACTGAAACAGAAAGTTAAAATTGTCGTGGTTTGCTCTACGACGTGGTTGGATTATATGAAAGATGATCTCCTCTTTTCTTTTCTTTTTGTCTCCTTCGGCAATTCAATAATATGTTTACATTATACTGAAAAAAAAAAGACGCGTCCTACTGGCGCGTCTTTCACTCATCGCCTCGTAAGGAATTCGAATACAAATAGCGTAAATAAGTAAATAAGTATATAAACGAAAAATAATCAAACTAGGCAGTTCCGTTTAGCTCATCGGCGCAGTACCTTGAGCTATGGTTTGATGTGCCATTTTCTTATATCCGTCGGAAATTTTGCTTCTGGTAAAGGCTCTCGAATAAGAATCTGTAGGACATTAACGAACAAACATATCGAATGGGTTTGTGTTTTATACATGCACTATCGATAAGCCTTTTTAACTTATTCCATTATATCTATGAAATTTGATTAAAATTATAATACGGTATTGTTTTTCCCTCCCTTGCTAAAAAGATAATGTATCATTTCAGTGTAAGTTTTTTTTATAAAATTATGCAACAGTTAGCCCCTGGTTCCTTCTTCATAAGCAAACTGGTTCTTGTAGCTACTTCAAAGACATCATCCACACCCTCACCAGTCAGTGCACTACATTCCATGTATTTCTTGGCCCCAATGGCCCTTGCAACTTGTTTTGCATCTTCAATGGGAACCATTTCATCGGTAGCATTCTCTTTAAAATGGGCTTCTTGCCTCAAATCTTTTTTCAAGCCTACAAGAACGATTGGTGCGTCAGGACAATATCGTAATGCCTCATCCGCCCATTTCGTCCTTGCGTTAATTAGTGATTCAAAATTGTCTACAGCAAACCCAATTAATATTATATCTGCTTTTGAATATGAGAATGGACGTAAACGTTCATATTCCTCTTGTCCCGCTGTATCCCAGAGCGTTAAGGACACTTTTATTCCGTCAACTCTGCAATCAGTGACATAATTCTCGAACACTGTCGGATGATATTGTTCAGGGAATTTTCCTAATGTAAATACATATAGTAAAGAGGTCTTGCCACAAGCACCATCACCAATAATAACAAGTTTCCTTCTAACGGCCTTTTCAGACATAGTACGGGATCAAAAGCACAACCAAAGCAGAACGTTTCAGCAATTGATGTCTGCACACAAATCGTTTACAGCGGTATGCAAGGGCAGTTTAATTAAGACTTAATCTGGGGACTTTTGGTTCAAATTATCAGAATAACTACCTTTGGAGAGTTGCGCTTTGAATAATTGTTGTTGAACAATTGATATATGTTATACCTAAAAAAGAGTGTACCGAAGTCTATTATCATATTCACATTCCTGCGAAAAATGGAAATTAAATGCCGGGTAAGATGTATGGGGTGTCGCAGCCTCACCTCTAAAGCCACGACGGTAAGAAAAACCGACGCGTGGCTCACATCGAGTAGAGAGATGTACGATTGTTTAGTGTCTCTTCTGAAATTTCGTCGAATTATGTATGTATGTAAATATTTTTGGCCCTGCGTACCGGAGCAAATTTAAGACGTTTGCGTAGTTGAAGAGGCAATTGGAAAACTAGCCCTTGTGGAGGTATGAGGCCTTGACGTAAATGGTGTAGCAGTTGGATCGTTCAATCCACTAAAGAGTTGATTCAGCAACCCCTTTGAGTGGCCAGCGGGAGTTTGTCTCGCAAATCGAACGTGGGTAATGGATCCATTGTTATCAGTAAAGAATTCGCAATTGTAGGCTCCTTGCATGCTTATCAATTTGTTGATAAACGTCGAGTAATCCAAGTTAAGTCCTACTAAATTTTGGAATAGTGTCCCGATAGCAATGTAGGGGTTTAAACTATCTTGTGGGGAAATAGCTAAATAAGTATTGTAGATGCTATCCAGAATGTGGCTTTCATCCACTCCACTCGAAATTTGAGGGGATTGAAGGACGTTGCTAGTCAAATATGGTGAATTGTATTGACTGTTACTAGACCAGATATTTGATGCCATGAACGCAGGGCTATCTTGCGCAGTACTAGTTATATTGCGACCGGAAAGCTCGGATTTATTCATCATCGGAGTGGTGCTGCTGTCCCAGATAGAAGTTCGATTTGGAAACGATTCAACGCTTCCTAATGTAGGTGCGAGCAGCATACCGCTTTGTATACTGCTGTTGTTAAAGTTTCCTGCAGTCGACGGTCCCGAAAATGAGCTTTTTTGATCATTCCACACAGAACGCTGTGATGGGGGGAATCCTGATGATGAAAGTGATGTATCTGCGAACCCGGAAGAAGAAAGCATGCTAGTTAAAGTGTTCAACTCGTCGGTAAACGATTTACGGTGAGTACCACCATTAGGTAGTCCAAAAGATGGCATTGTAGCTTGAGGACTAGATTTATGGGCTTGTGATTCCATTTCTGAAGTTTGAATAACCGGTGGTTTACATGTAGGATTTATGGACATTGTATTTGTCAGACCACCCCAAGATGATAAACCAAAGTCATTTGGCAATAGCTTAGTTGGCGATGAATTATTATGCATCAATAGACTTGTATTTTCCAGAGTTTGTGAGTTCATTAAATAGTTGTTTTCAGTCTGTAAAGAAGATTTTGTAGCCAAGTCTAACGCATTCGGAATAGTTGTAGTTCCAAAATGGTTGTTTTGATTACCTGGCTGTGGCAAGTGTGATTGTTCCATAGCAGGCATCTGGTTGTTAGTTGAAGGAAGAAGTAGATCATGAACGTTAAAGCCTGTGGGTGAAACTGGTTTGGATGCAGCCACGCTATTAACCATTTTAAGTATTTCATCGTTGATACTGCAACTATTATCCTCTTGGTAGTTAGTCATGTTGGGATGTGATTGAGATGAAACAGGGTTGCCAACTCCATTCTCAGTAAAAGGTTTGGCGGAAAGTATGTTCGCAGATGTTTGTTCTTCGTTTAATTTCTGTTTTCTTAGCGCATCCTCTGCAATTAATCTTTGTCTCTCTTCTTCTTCTTTTTCTTTCTGTAGCTTTTCTTGTTCTAGCCTTTTCTGTTCTCTAATACGTTTCTTTTCTTCTTCCCTCTTGCGTTTTAGTTCCTCTTTCTGTTTCCGTTGTTTTTCTTGCATTTCTTCTCTCCGCTGCTGCTCTTCCAATCTACGCTTTCTCTCCTCGTCTTTCTTCCGTTTGGCTTCTTCAACCTTTTTCCTTTGAGCCTCTCGTCTTCTCATTTCACGCTCTTCTAATTCCTTCTTTAGCCTTTCTTTCTCTTCTTCCCTTTTTCGTTTTTCTTCCTCTTTAGCTAACTGTTGCAGCCTCTTCTTTTCTTTCTCTTTTTCTCTTTTTTTCTGCTTTTTTTCTTCCTTCTCTCTTTTCTTTCTTTTTTCTTCTTCTAGTTCTTGTAGAAGTTTTAGTCTGTTATTATCTGCCTGTTTCTCATGATAAGAAGCCATTATTCGACTTTGAAGCAACTTTGTAATGGCTATCTGAATCAATTTCCGACCTTCTTCTAAACGGTCAGTTTCATCAAGACCGCTGTCATAAGTATCTTCTTCGTCATCGCCTTCATTTTCATCCTCTTCCTCTGGCTCATCTTCATCCCCATCTAATATATCATCATCGCGGTGAAAGTGCTTATGAGGATCATGCGGTAATTCTATATCGGAAATATACTCTTCTTCACTCAGTTCATCTTCGCTGTGGGTACTGGTACTATGGTAGTGATGGTGAGGGTGGTTCTGTCGTTTATGATCGTGGTCATAACTTAAATGTAATGTTTCACGTATCCCGTTGCTTTTTTCATCATGCTCTGGTTTTTCGACTGCCTCTATTCCTTCATACTCAGAAACCTCTTCGCTATCTTCAGCATATTCTGAATAGTCATCATAGTCTTCCTCATCTTCATCTTCATATATAGAATCAGTATCTAACGAAGTATCCTTCGATTGAGATGAAAAGCACGAGCTTAAAGTGGCTGCTAGAACGGATGGACCTAATTCCCCATCAAATTTATTTTTAAAGGATTGAATTATCAACTCTCTGAAAGATTTTTTGTCTCTCCCCGACATGAATCGTGTAAATAGCTCCTTCTCTAATTGTGACACATCTTTGAATTTCTTACTTGCGGTATCGTACGCATTAGTCATCCTTTCAGCAATGTTGCGCTGGAGGTCGGCATACTCATCTTCTGTAAGTGGTTTTCCACTATGCAGCATTGTGGTAAACTCCTTTGGATCAGTCAAATCTGTACTAGATGCTTCATCTTCAGTGATGCTGTCGTCTTTTTTCGATGCTTGTATCTGGCCATCTCGCACAAAGTCTTCGATTGCATTAAGAAATCCTTGCCCGTTACTATTCATTAAGTCATCAGTCAGTGCTCTAATATTCGGATACATCATCATTTTTTGTACATACTCCTCTGCTATTTTGGGATGTGATGAAATAAACGTTTTTGTGAAGTTGGAATATTTTTGTTGCAACTCTTCATCGCTCACAGAATTGAAATTTGCGGAAATTTCACTAGAAGTTTTGTTGATGTGTATATTGTTCAAATTTTCTTCAAGTAATGAGGTATTATCCGCCGTTTCATTATGCGCTTGTTCTTGTTTTGAAAGTTGCTTTTGTTTGAAATGCAGCACTTCCTCTTTCAAAGAGCCAACTGTACTTGACGAAAGGAAATTTTTTACAACTTCGCCCTTTGTAGAAGATAAATCATTTTGCTGTTGATTTTTGGAAA
The DNA here is from genome assembly GCF_000146045.2 of Saccharomyces cerevisiae S288C. Lineage (NCBI taxonomy): Eukaryota > Fungi > Ascomycota > Saccharomycetes > Saccharomycetales > Saccharomycetaceae > Saccharomyces > Saccharomyces cerevisiae. The sequence continues at coordinate 452,957 of NC_001146.8, read as the reverse complement.
TCTGTAGCTCCTTTATTATGCCTAAGTGGAATTTGATAGGATTGGTTTCAGGGTCTTTATCCTTATCCATGGCATAAAGTGTATTGTATATACGCTCCATTTCTTGATCCATTGCTAAATGGCGGCGTCCACAAACAGAGCAACTACAACTATGATCGTCCTGGTAATTCCTTATGACATTAAATACTTCCTCCTTTTCGATTCGTAGAATAGTTTTCTTTTCTTCTGGCGATAATGATTCCCAGTGAGAATCTAGAGTAAAAGCTAAGGAAGAAGCAGAATCCATACTATCCTTATTATGAGTCAAGTTCGCCGTACGTTCTTTCTTATCATCGTCTGTATTTATTGGTTCCACGATGACATCGCCATTGGGCGCTCTTTTTATTACTCTTGAAGTTGGGTAATCCGATTCTGTATGATACAACTCTGGCTCCATTCGAGGTACTAGCTGTGTAGGATTTATACTTTGTTCAGGATCAGAGTTGCCATTTTTCTTGTTGTGTTGCTTGGATTTGTTCTTTCTTCTCTTACTCTTGGAGTTTGGGGGCATCTTTGGCAATTTCCCCAATTTTTCACTTATAAAGATTGCTTATTGTTGAAAGTAATGGCCTTAAGCGATAAATGCACCTGGAAACTGAAACGATAAAGGAGCTTATAAAGTGAATCAATTATGACAAATCACTCTTCTTCTAGCTTTGATATATAGTTCAAATTGAGGGCTTTATGTATTACTGGATCTAGGCTGATAACCAGTACTGTCAATATGGTAAACAGAACATAGCGAGAGGGAGCAAAAAGAATTTTCCGCGCGGGTAACATTCTGAGTTCTCTAAAACGGCTGTGTCAGCAACTTCTATATAGTGCAATTAGATTATTGTGTAAGCTTATGATTCATTGGTGGGGTTCGACTTCAGGATCCAATAGTGGCACATGTATCCAGGCATGGCGCAACTTTCTGGACCCGCGTAGCGGCCATACCCACAAAGTATTCCTGACTCTCTCCGTATTAATTCAAAGTCCAGATGATTTGTGGCAATGCTTATGATATCATCGCTAGAAAGCTCTAAACCCATCAGTGGTGTATAGTCATTGATTTTATCTTGAAACCCAGAGTAAGGGTTAACTTCGTAGGTAGTTTCAACCCCATGGTCATTTTCAAAATGATAAAGCAATGGGCCGAAATTGCACCAGATTCCGCCTGGCTTCAAGACGTGGCCAATAGTATCCAAATAATCCAAGATGTTGGATCCCGTATCTATAAAAAAGTTTGTTACTACAACGTCTTTGGAGTTTTCAGCTTTTGCTCTACTTAGTTGCATCCTTCGCGAAAATGTATAATGTGACGAGATTTTTGTGCCTTGATTACGACCATAACAATCAACAAACGAGCCAGCACATATCGACATGGACCCCATACCTTTATTTGAAGACCACGCTTCTATGTCCGGCACCTTAATGGGAGACAACTGATCTTCAATTTTTTTCCAGTGGGAGAAACAGTGTATGAAGGGATAGATAATAATTTGGTTTTGGAGTAATCCTGCATTCAACATGTATTGAGATACAAGCAGCATGTGATATGAAAATTCGTTACCTTCACAATTATAGCCCATTCTGCTAAGATCCACGAGAAGGCGTCCTGTGCCGCAACCCGGTATCAAAATGTCGGCTTTTGGGGGTGATAGGGTCTTCAAAAACGGTACAAGCCTCGAATTTAAGCAATTACGTTCAGAAATGGCCTCTGCGGACCACTCCCTATAAACTTGCGTAAGTAAAGAGCATGTTTTACTCATATCTAAATCGTTTGGTTGTACGATTTCTCCTGGCTCAAAACTTATTGATTGCAGGGCATATTCGGCGACACTTCTAAAGAACTTGCCATTTTCTATAATTGCGGCTTTCAGATTAGCTAAATATTTTGTATAGTTTGGTACCATGTCTTTTTGACGATCTGAGATCGATGCCCATTTTTTCACTCTCAAATTGTAGATTTCCTTTAGGGCATACTCTTCATACTTAAGAAATGATATGATCACTCGAGCTACAGCTTTATTCTCCCTTTGATTATCAAATTCATTCTCGTCCATAGTCAAAATTACTGATATGTGTTCACCTCTAATTAATTTTCAGATCCTCACCAATTTTTGCCGCTGGTACACCAAAATAACAGTAGCTGATTTTGTATAAATTACAAACTATAGTACGTAAAGGCCTTGTGATTCTCGATCTGGCGATGAAAATTCCCGCCCCTAAAAAAAGTGTATTTCTTGCGGCTAATGGAAGTGAAACAAAAAAGTGCTTGTTTTGCAAAAGTAATTGAAAATTTCCAGTACTATTCTTCCAGCTGTTGTTACGAACTGTTCTTTTCAATGGCAAGCTTCGCTAAGACGCTGAATATGCCGCGTTTGCTGTTGTTTTGCTTGCAGTTTAGCAGTTACAACCCCCAGTCTCCCTAGTACTTTCTACAGTCGTTGATTCGAGATCGATTCGTTGATTATCGGTAATTGTGCGATCATGAGTAGAGCTTTGTCGTGTATTTTGTTCAGGACATGGTACTTTTTCGCCTAATGTTTGAAATATCTGGTAAATATTCTCACCAGTCTTAGCGCTTGCTTCGAAATATAAGAGGTTCTCTCTTTCACAGAGATTTTGTACAGCTGGTGCTTTCATAGCCCTATTTTCATTCTCGTCATCATTATTCAGCAAATCCATTTTGTTCCCCACCAAGGCAATAACGATATCATGTCCTACCTTCTCGTGTAGTTCTTCGACCCAGTTTTGAGCCTTATAAAAAGACCCTTCATTAGTAACATCAAAAACTACCAAAGCAGCTTGAGCATTTCTGTAGTACATAGGCGCTAAAGGAGCAAATCTCTCCTGGCCTGCCGTATCCCATATTTCAAATTTAATGACCTTGCCATCCCTTGTAATTCTCTTTGTTAAAAATGCGGCACCAATAGTAGGTTCTTTGCTCTCTTTAAAATCGTCAGATACAAACCTGAGGACTATTGAGGACTTCCCGACAGCAGATTCTCCGAGTAAGACTACTTTGATAGTTAATGTTGGAATAGCTGCTGTATGTTTATCCATTCTACTTAACTTCGATGCTGAAAAAATGTAATAAATAATTTGAATCTAACTCTATTTGGTCAATATACGTGCATTCAGAAGGCCTTTCCCGACTTATAATATGACAATATTTAATAAATTCTACGGATTTATTTTATTTACATGGGAAGAGGCTTTGCAGTTTAAGGACCCCTTCCGCCCCGGAAATTGACATTTTAGGGTATGGTTGGTCACCAAGGCGTACGCGATAATCAGTTGGAATGGAAAGATAAACTGAGTTTAGGGTATTTTGTAAGAGTGTATTTGATCGGCAACCGAAGATTTTCTTTACTCTTGACTTCATAAAATTTACATATTTACATTTAGCCCTTCTATAACCGTTTTTTTAATTTCCCGATCTGATGAAAAGGATGCAACATCACTCTAAAACGTTGAAAATGGCTCCAATTCATAAGGTCACTTTAGTGTATACAATTTTTAAACTCCCTCCCGATGTATATAAATAACAGTGTATTTAGTTTGAATACTTCTCCCTAATTCTGCGAATACTGTCTTCCAAACTTAATGCCGGATCCGAAAAGAACATCAATGTGGTGTCTTGATTGCTCAATTTTTGAATTGAGTCCATTACTCTTCTCTTCCATTCATCTGCTTTTTTATCCATGAAAGCACCATACATGCCATAGTCATTTTGTGAGGATGGTACATAGTAAGTATTAGCGTCTAAGTTAGGTAACTGTCTGTTCGGCAACGGTGGTGGGGCAACTCTTTTAGCATTGTTCTCATCTTTATTACGGCGTGACATTCTTATACTTTCGGTTTGCTCTTCTGTCAACGATGGCTTTTGAGTGGAAGGAATGGGAGGTGGTGGTGGTCTTCTCCTGGTACGTACGGTAGACTTGGTCATTTGCATGGGCCGTTGTTGTAATTCGATGATATTGTTCACTTCATTCATAACTTCTTCATCATGCGATGGGACATCACTCATGGAATTAGAGCAACATCTTATATAAATAGCCAGAATCTGGTTCGGAAATTGTAAAGCCGTAGTGGTATACGCTTCTAAGTCATGTTCACCAGAATCACCGACCAAAATAAATTTTTTTTTGGGAAAATCCTTTAAGATATTTGCAATCGGCTGAATTTTTCTATTCGCACTTGAAGTCATGATAGTGGAAAAGAAATTACCAGAGTATTGTTTCAAAAAAATTGGACCCGGAGGAAAATTGGCGCAAATATATTGTTTCAAAAGAGTAAAAGTTTGGATGGGTGAATTAGAAACATAAAAGAAATCAACGTCTGCGACATCATGTAAAGTTTTGTACCAAAGAGGAACACCATCTATTACCCACGATTGAACATCATGGATGAAAACATTACGAAACATCGATCTCCTGTCACCCGTAACGCCAGTATGCTTGATGGTGTCGTCAATATCACTGATTAAACCAATACCGTAGGGCGAGACATAATTGGCCGGAAATGTTTCAGATATGGGATCTGCATGGCCTTCTATAGGGGTATCTAATGTAATATTAATCTTGGACGGTAAAAAATCTGTTTCTGCCTTGATTAGTAAATTACCATAAGAGTCCGTGGTACCAAAAAAGGAAGCCGTATCCCCTCTGAGCTTATCTTTGGGCAATAGGTCAACCACCACTGGAGTATTAGGAACTTTTTTGGACAGGAATCCTTGAATTCTCTCATTCAGAACATCTTCCTCTTGGATGCCCATATGTGAATACCTATTTTCGCTCTTTGAAGACAAAGAACTTTCTATACTTGATTGGGAGTCGTTTAAATCTCCAGAATCCTCTTCGAGATGAGGGGGAACAACAGGTGCAACATCGGCCTCCGCCGTTCCAGTTCTAAGATATTGTTTACAAAGAGAAAGCAACCACCTATTTCTCCTGCTTGTAGGATTTCCTGGATAAGAAACAGCACATCTGACAGTAGTTTCAAAATCTTTCCGAGGCGCACTCAAACCGTCAGGGTCAACCAAATTAGTTGTGGTATACGTTGGAAAATATGTTATCGTGGTATTATGTGGCAATTCCATAGGCAAGTCATTATAACCTTCGAAGGAATTCGTAGTGCTCCTGATGCCATCCATTGTCTTTTGAGAAATGGATGACGTCAGGTTAGGAATATAAACATCCTTTGTGGTTCTTATGAGATTCATAAACCGTTGTTTCTTACCCATTCGTGGGTCTCCAGAAGTAGGACCGCTAGTAGCAGCAGTAGAGGAAGAGCTTTCATCGTAACCTTGACTATTCATCTTTTTATTCCTTCTCCAAAGCAATTTTTTCCCCCTTTGACGGAACTTATAGCCAAGTTTCAATGTCCTTGTCTGTGTTAATGGTCCCAAGAAAAGACGGCGATTACTAGACAAACTCTTTATAGCCAACAAACCGACAGAGCTAGAGAAACATATGACACTGTTTATTGAAAGCCTTGTGCAACCCACTATTTGCGATATATATGCCTTAATGATGCTAAATTTTTGCCCTGGATCACGAATAGTATAACAGCTTCGTATACTTTATGTCTCGTGGGCATAAAAAGCCAAGAAAAGATACACAAACCAATCACAATGAACAAGCTAACCGTAAAGGCGTTGCCACCCTATTCTAATGCTTTATCTGTCCGAGAATTGTTGGTAACCTCGTTTGGAAAGTTAGACCGCGCCCTCATCATCATTTGCGCGACCACGTGACCCGCTGCGGCTGCGGTTTGCGCGAAGGTTACAATATCTTCCTACTCGATGACTTTTAACCTTTGGATCAAGAGCACAACGTTCTGCCTGAACTCTTATGCTCATTTTGTGCATACAAGTTGCCTTTTTGTGCCATATTAGGATATATTGCCTTCTGAATAAAACTATTCAATTCTCATCACTTCCGCAGTTAGAGAACGCTTTTATGGCATATTGTTACAAATCATCGCTAAAAAAGATATAAACAGTGACTAATTAGCGTCAGCGCAATTTTTTTGGAGAAGTTATAGAATCAAACAGAGAAAGGGATTGAAACCTCAAATTTTCATCAGATGGTGCACATTACTCTGGGTCAAGCGATATGGGTGTCAGTTAAGCCGATAATCAAGATTTATTTGATTATAGGAGTCGGCTTTCTGATGGCTAAAATGGGAATTCTTACGGTTGAAGCAACAAGAATTATTTCTGATATCGTGCTAACAGTTTTACTACCCTCTCTGTCATTCAACAAGATTGTCGCTAATATTGAAGATAAAGACATCAAATCTGTGGGAATTATCTGTCTGTCTGCCCTCCTAATATTTGGTTCTGGGTTCTTTTTTGCATACGTTGTTAGGCTATTCCTGCCTGTTCCTAAACAATGGTACGGTGGTATTCTTGCCGGTGGTATGTTTCCAAATATAAGTGATTTACCAATTGCATATTTACAATCTATGGACCAAGGGCTTGTATTTTCGGAAGAAGAAGGTAACAAAGGTGTGGCTAACGTCATTATATTTCTGACAATGTTTCTAATTTGCATTTTCAATTTGGGGGGGTTTCGACTGATTGAAAGCGATTTCGAGTACAACGACGATGAAAGCGCCGTTAGGGTTTCAGAAACGACAAAGACACAGCCCGCAGTAAGTGCAAACACAACTAATACAGATACTAGCGAGCGTTTCTTCTCAAACGAACAACAGCTTTTCAACAATAAGTACACCGCTCGCGATAGTCTCACTGAAGCTATAGGTACAAAGGGTGAAAACGCAGACGTACCACCAATTTCAAGGAGATCAACAAATAGTATAGCTCCCCTGTCACTACCAGACACTTCTTCGAATTCAAAGATTACAAAACCAGTTCAGGTGAAGGCAAGAAATACTATTGCGTGCACTCAAAGCGAAGAGTCACAGGCAACTCGTGGTTCAAATCCATTAGATAGCCAATCATCTGCTTCAACAATACATTCTTATAATACGTCAGAGAGTTATGAGAGTAGCATAGATACTATGAGAGCACGTAGAACCGCGAGCCAGCCGAGAGCTTACAATACTACCACACTCCTAGAAGAGAACTGTTTAGATGAAAAATGCCCAAAAAATATGTCTATGGCGGCATTGGAACCTATCCGCTCCATTGATATGCGTGCATTACCTTCTCAAAATATACACCATCTTATCAGAGAGTACTCCAACGTTGACCAGTATGGTCATCAAAGGAGGAATTCCAGTTTACGCGGCGCTGATATGAATGATGTGCATTCAATTAGCTCAAATTCCACTTTACAGACTATAAAAACTGCTAACCTAACCAGGATCTTAACATCAGATGCCACTGTAAGTAAAAAGGATATTGAAACATCCGGCGAATCATTACCACAGTGGATGAGAAAATTTTCATTAACTCCATTACTTGTGTTTTTCCTAAAGAATTGTTTGAGACCGTGCTCTATGGCCGTGATCATCGCCCTAACTGTTGCATTTATCCCATGGGTCAAGGCTTTGTTCGTGACTACCGCTAATACTCCTCACATAAGCCAAGCTCCTGACAATGCACCACCATTAAGCTTTTTCATGGATTTTACAGGTTATGTCGGTGCCGCATGTGTTCCATTTGGGTTGATATTATTAGGAGCAACTTTAGGAAGATTAAAGATTGGCAACCTTTATCCTGGATTTTGGAAAGCCGCTGTGACACTCGTCATTTTGAGACAATGTGTCATGCCAATTTTTGGTGTCCTATGGTGTGATCGGTTAGTGAAAGCTGGATGGGTTAATTGGCAAGATGATAGAATGCTACTATTTGTTATAGCAATCAGCTGGAACTTGCCAACGATGACTACCCTTATATATTTCACCGCCAGTTTTACGCCGCCAGAAACAACTGCGCCAATCCAAATGGAGTGTGTTTCATTTTTCTTAATGCTGCAATACCCGCTAATGGTTGTTAGCTTGCCATTTTTAGTGTCTTACTTTCTGAAAGTACAGATGAACCTTTAGTTTTAATCCATTAAACAAAAAATTATTACCACTCCTAATCACTGTTTTAGGGTGGGTTAAAATTAACATTCTCCATTTTTATATAGAACTAATAAAAAACACCTACTTATAGACACGACCAAACTTTCCACAACCTTTCATCAGAGAGAAATGTTGATCAAGTTGAATGCGTGAAAGTAGCAATTCGAAACAACAACTACCTGTCATTCTGCATAGTAGTAGTTACGAAAGGCACAGAAAATAACAAAAAAAAAAAAAAAGTCAATTTTCTACGGTCTCCATCCGTACCTCTTTAAATCCGTACATTATTGTTTTGCTTAATTTCAATATTTCGGAAAAAGCGAGCGCCCTGGTAAAATGTGGTTCAAGCCTGCGAGCCTTTGCTTGGTAACTCACCAAATGCAATTCAGTCACGTTCCACACAGTTTGGGTTTCCAGCCTGGCTTTAGGGAAGAATGGGCTCACTAGGCGTTCATAATACGCGGAGGGGGAAATACCAAATGCTATTGATTATGGTTAAAATATGTGTTATTTGACTTTGTATATACAAACAGAAGAGAAACCAACACACTAAAGACTAGACACATAACTGACCAATGTCCTCTGTCCAATCCAAGATCTTATCCCAAGCTCCAAGTGAGTTGGAATTACAAGTCGCCAAGACCTTCATCGATCTAGAAAGCTCCTCTCCAGAACTAAAGGCTGACTTGAGACCATTGCAAATCAAATCTATCAGAGAAGTATGTTAAAAGTTATATAATTTGGAAGCAGCAACATTGTGATTTCTTCTAAAGGGGTTCTTTGCAGTAATTTTTTCAAAAAAGAGTGATTTTGAGCAGTATCTGTATGAAATTTTCATGTGTTCGAGAAAAATAGTAATTCCGAGAGCTGTCAATACCATGAACGTTGCGATGAGCCTTTGAACTATAAAGGCCTCCTTGGTCAGTACCAATATCGATGAATAAAATAGAAGCACGCGAAAAAGACCTTACCCCAAGGAGAAGAATCACAAACCCTTTTTTGTTATGAATGAACCAATTCAGTTACTAACTTTATTTCAACGCTGCTTGATTCTTATTGTTTAGATTGATGTCACCGGTGGTAAGAAAGCACTAGTCCTTTTTGTCCCAGTTCCAGCTTTGTCTGCATACCATAAGGTCCAAACCAAATTGACCCGTGAATTGGAAAAGAAATTCCCTGACCGTCATGTTATTTTCTTGGCTGAAAGAAGAATCTTGCCAAAACCATCTAGAACATCTAGACAAGTCCAAAAGAGACCAAGATCCAGAACTTTGACTGCTGTTCACGACAAGGTTTTGGAAGACATGGTTTTCCCAACTGAAATTGTCGGTAAAAGAGTTAGATATTTGGTTGGTGGTAACAAGATCCAAAAGGTTTTGTTAGACTCCAAGGATGTTCAACAAATCGACTACAAGTTGGAATCTTTCCAAGCTGTCTACAACAAGTTGACTGGCAAACAAATTGTTTTTGAAATTCCAAGCCAGACCAACTAAATAGTGAGATAACTATCATTCTCATCATTTGTCATACTTAAAGAAAATAATATTAAGAAAAAATAATAAAAAAAGAAACATAGTTATGAGAATACAAAAGGAGGTTTCCAAAAAGTGGGCTTTTTTAATTCGAGTAAAATAATTATGAATGTATACTTAAATATATTTTGTATCTGTCAATATAGAGATGCTTTAATTGGTGTTTTGACATTTTGGAATACATATTGGGTTGATTTCCCAAGTTCTCGCTGCAATCAGATAAAAAGGAAAAAAAATAATGGTTGCTAAGAGATTCGAACTCTTGCATCTTACGATACCTGAGTATTCCCACAGTTAACTGCGGTCAAGATATTTCTTGAATCAGGCGCCTTAGACCGCTCGGCCAAACAACCACTTATTTGTTGAAGAAAAAGCATTATTTATCGCTAGACAACGATACGTCCATCAACAACCGTTAGTTCTTTCACATTGATATGCGGATTACTTATCTGAAGGAAAGGAAAAAGGCGTGGAACAAGTGAGCATTAACATAACCATCTGAAATCTTAGATGATCCCAAGTATGTGTAATTAGATCCGCCTCTTCGCCCAGCACATTGTCCATGCATTATCTGCTTACCTCTACGCGTACCTTGACATGGCGTGTTACGTGTTTCAACTTTGTATAATCAGAATTTCATTTGAGTATATTTTACAAGTCAAAAGCCCAAATGACGTATACTTGAAATAATTGAGGCACGTCCAATTGTGAGTGGCAAACCTTTTTTTCGGTATTCTAGATAGAGCTAATCGCGTATTTGCAATTATAGTTTACAATTCTTAGACGATTTCCGAAGAAAGTTAAAAATGCCCTTGAAAAAAAAATATGTAGGAAAGAGTGCATGCACATGAAGAAGAAAGAAAGAGCTAGGGAAAAAACGAAAAAGGAGCCTAAGGAAAAGAGTTAGGCGTTTACAACAGGACGAACCCGGAAGGAGAAAAGTTTGTAGTCTTGCAGTATCACAAACAGCAACCACGTTCATAGTCTGAAATACGTACAAATGAGTTCACCAGCGAACCTATTCCCTGGATTAAACGACATAACTGACGTGCTGGAGGAATTCCCACTGGCCACCTCCAGATATTTAACATTACTACACGAAATAGATGCAAAATGTGTGCATTCTATGCCGAATTTGAACGAGAGGATAGATAAGTTCTTGAAGAAAGACTTCAATAAAGATCACCAAACACAAGTAAGACTGCTCAATAATATCAACAAGATTTATGAAGAACTGATGCCATCGCTGGAGGAGAAAATGCATGTCTCATCCATTATGCTGGATAATCTAGACAGATTGACGTCCCGGTTAGAATTGGCGTATGAAGTCGCAATCAAGAACACAGAAATTCCTAGAGGTTTAAGACTGGGTGTGGACAACCATCCAGCAATGCACCTCCATCATGAACTAATGGAAAAAATAGAGAGCAAATCAAACAGCAAATCGTCGCAGGCACTGAAGAGCGAATCAAGAAGAGAAGCCATGGCTGCCAACAGGAGGCAGGGCGAACATTACTCCGCCAGCACACACCAACAAGACGACTCAAAGAACGACGCAAACTACGGAGGCAGCAGGCACGAGAGCCAAGACCACACTGGTAACAACACAAACTCAAGAAAAAGAGCCAACGCTGCCAATACCAACAACGCCGATCCAGAGACCAAAAAACGCAAGAGGAGAGTTGCCACCACAGCCGTTTCACCAAGCACTATCAGCACGGCAACTGCCGTCAATAATGGCAGGATAGGTACATCTACAGCGTCCAGGGGAGTTAGCAGCGTCGGAAACAGCAACAACAGCAGGATATCAAGACCAAAAACCAACGACTACGGCGAACCGCTCTACTGCTACTGTAACCAAGTGGCATACGGGGAAATGGTGGGGTGTGATGGCGCAGACTGTGAGCTAGAATGGTTCCATTTGCCATGTATTGGACTCGAAACTCTACCTAAGGGCAAGTGGTATTGCGACGACTGCAAAAAAAAACTGTGAAATAGCTCTCGGGCGAATATCGCCTTAAGGAAATATCTACTAAATACCGAATATATACATATATATATATCTTAGCTACATATATATATATCTTAGCGTTTTAACGGGCGTGGCCGTATCAATGGATCTGCAAGATACTTGGGCCCTACCGGTCTAGATAAAATATTCAAATCGATGGTGATGACGGCACGATAAAACGTAATAAATGATGAAATGACTTGTCACGGCGTAGCAGCGCCAGCAGCTCAGTCTAATCGCCGTACAGTGGGTGGTGTGGCTAATCGCTTAGGCTTTTTATTCAGAAGGACCTTTTCATTCACCTCGCCCCCCTTGGAGGTTCCTGCCTGACCCCTTTGCCCCTGGCCTCGCCCCTGCGCCATGTCTCTGCCTGGAGCGTGACATTTAGGACGGTGAAGCTAGGCAGGCCTTCAGAAATTAAACGGAACATGACAGCAAAGACGAAACAAAGCTGGAATAAGGGGATCTGGGAAAACGGGAAACAAGGTTCACATCAGCAAACATTTCTACCGAAAATCTGGGTAAACATTTATAGTACCCCAACATCTTAAGTTTTAGCCGTTGTCTTCTCTTATCGCCTAGAATCGCTCATTTCAAGCGTAACGCAATCCGGCTTTTGTTTTTTTTCCATTTTATTCATCCACTCTTTATCTGACTCTTCTGCACTATATTAATCAACTAGGAGAAAATTACTTGAGCAGAAAGATACGAGAGAATTACGGATAAAAAAACCAAGTTAACCGTTTTCGAATTGAAAGGAGATATACAGAAAAAAAAATGCCTTTGAACAAGTCGAACATAAGAGAGTACAAGCTAGTCGTCGTTGGTGGTGGTGGTGTTGGTAAATCTGCTTTGACCATACAATTGACCCAATCGCACTTTGTAGATGAATACGATCCCACAATTGAGGATTCATACAGGAAGCAAGTGGTGATTGATGATGAAGTGTCTATATTGGACATTTTGGATACTGCAGGGCAGGAAGAATACTCTGCTATGAGGGAACAATACATGCGCAACGGCGAAGGATTCCTATTGGTTTACTCTATAACGTCCAAGTCGTCTCTTGATGAGCTTATGACTTACTATCAACAGATATTGAGAGTCAAAGATACCGACTATGTTCCAATTGTGGTTGTTGGTAACAAATCTGATTTAGAAAACGAAAAACAGGTCTCTTACCAGGACGGGTTGAACATGGCAAAGCAAATGAACGCTCCTTTCTTGGAGACATCTGCTAAGCAAGCAATCAACGTGGAAGAGGCGTTTTACACTCTAGCACGTTTAGTTAGAGACGAAGGCGGCAAGTACAACAAGACTTTGACGGAAAATGACAACTCCAAGCAAACTTCTCAAGATACAAAAGGGAGCGGTGCCAACTCTGTGCCTAGAAATAGCGGTGGCCACAGGAAGATGAGCAATGCTGCCAACGGTAAAAATGTGAACAGTAGCACAACTGTCGTGAATGCCAGGAATGCAAGCATAGAGAGTAAGACAGGGTTGGCAGGCAACCAGGCGACAAATGGTAAGACACAAACTGATCGCACCAATATAGACAATTCCACGGGCCAAGCTGGTCAGGCCAACGCTCAAAGCGCTAATACGGTTAATAATCGTGTAAATAATAATAGTAAGGCCGGTCAAGTTTCAAATGCTAAACAGGCTAGGAAGCAGCAAGCTGCACCCGGCGGTAACACCAGTGAAGCCTCCAAGAGCGGATCGGGTGGCTGTTGTATTATAAGTTAATAAAAAGGAAATAGTTGTAGAAACGCTAAGACGAAAAGAACTCTATAAAGTTGAAACGAGTACACACATTTATAAATATATACAAAAGTAAATAAAAAAGTGACTGTTTTTATATTGCTTATTGCCATTTGCTATTTCCGTTTCATTCTTGTTAACATTGGAAACTTTGGGCAATATCATATGGTTGCCGGGTAAAGGAAAAAACAAACAACATCGCTATAACATAAAATTGGACATTGCAGAGAGTCATCAATCACATCCATTTTCACAAGAAAGAGGTGTTCCACCTGGAATAACAAGCTTCTCTTTCCCCTTAGAATGACATCTAAAGTTGGTGAATATGAGGACGTTCCAGAGGATGAGTCCCGCCTCACAGAAGAGAACGTATCCGTACCTGAAGAAGAAGTAGAAGACGAAGACGAGGAAGAAGACGACGATGATGATCATATATATATCAATGAAGAAACAGAATCTGGTCGCGAAAAGGTCTTGGTATCACATGCCCCACAAGAACGTATCGTTCCACCTTTGAATTTCTGTCCCGTTGAAAGATACCTCTATAGATCTGGTCAGCCTTCACCTGTGAATTTCCCCTTTTTACTAAACCTAAAACTGAAAACAATTATATGGCTGTCTAACGAAGAACCTCAAGATACCCTCCTAGAGTTTTGTGATACTCATAGAATAAACTTACAATTCGCAGCCATCAACCCGGATGCCGGTGAGGACGATAATCCATGGGACGGTCTCACTGAACATTCTATAATTAATGTACTACAAACGATCGTCACTCAAGAGAATTATCCCTTGCTAGTGTGCTGTGGTATGGGAAGACATAGGACTGGGACAGTCATTGGATGTCTCAGAAGAATAATGGGTTGGAACTTAGCCAGTGTATCCGAAGAATATAGACGCTTTACTGGTAGCAGAGGTGGTAGAATTCTTGTAGAGTTGCTTATAGAAGCTTTCGACACTAATTTAGTAAAAATAGACAAAAATAAAGCACCAAGTTGGTTACTGACAGCTTTGGAGTAGAGGCAAGAAAAAAAAAATGCAAAAGATAAAGAAAAAGCACTGAGCTTTATGACCATTTACCTAAAGTTTGAAATGTTTCAGGATGCACGGCCCATTCGCGAACCAACTTCTAAAGATCACACGAAATGAAATTCAAAATAAATGAAATTTATTTAATGGGTAATTTTATAGAATATTAATTATCCGATTTATATATGGACATACTTACTATGGACATGATAATGAACAAAAAAAGATATCCGCTTGATATCATGCTTGCTCCAACTTTTCATAAAGCTGTTCCCTTGCATACCTTATATTTTTTTGTAATGTCTGATCGATTTGACGTTTTAAATCACATTTCTTGGCAACATATCCTTCCTCATAAATTCGTTTCCAAGTATTGTGATATGACTTGACGAAATCAGCTGGCAGTAAATCATTTTCAGTGGCATTGACCAAATTCTGTGATGTCTGTGGAGCCCAATACTTGAATGTAGCTGCTGCCAATACCCATGGTAACAATATCCTAGATGGCAATGACGTACATAGTTTCTCGAGGATACTAGATTTGTGACCAAATATCAACCTTTTAGCTCCCCAATTAGACCTGTTCACAGCTATGCTTCCAGCAAAAAAGGCACCTAACGCTATTAATGACCCCGGGACCACAGTATGTTTATTTTCAGAATCAACATTGAAAATATTCTTTCTCGAATAATTGATAACATGTTGGACCTGGAGCCTAAAGTTGGCTATCTTGGATTGCCACCCCTTCTCATAACGATCTAGTTGACTGGCAAGTGCGTTTCTATATTTCCGTAACCATTTGGTCAGGTGCACTGACTCAATGATTTCATTCCCGGTAGGTATAGTTCTGACTGATAGCTCTGATGAAT
This sequence comes from Saccharomyces cerevisiae S288C, assembly GCF_000146045.2. Lineage (NCBI taxonomy): Eukaryota > Fungi > Ascomycota > Saccharomycetes > Saccharomycetales > Saccharomycetaceae > Saccharomyces > Saccharomyces cerevisiae. The sequence continues at coordinate 437,688 of NC_001146.8, read as the reverse complement.
TTTGAAGCACAACGGGTATTAATGGGAATTCACCGTGTGATTTCGACTCATCCACGTCATCATAAAAATTTACCATTTTGGAAGCTGTATTGGTAAATGGTGTGCTGCTTCTGTCTTTGACTGCTTACTTTAATTATGAAACTATCACATTGTCATTAATCCCACTCTACTCCTTGATATGTTTAAAAGTTCTCAGGTTGTCGGGGCATTAAGCGGAGTAATCGGATCAAGCTTATTCGCAGATTGGAAAAAAAAATAAAATTCTGGCAATCTTGAACTTGATAATAAATATGAAATTGTGTATATTCAGACATGCTCACCACCTACTAATCGTAGATGGAACATTAAATAACAATATAGGGGTAATGCTTTTAGTGTTTTTTACCTACTACATAATTTCGTGCGAATAATACTGTGACCTGGCGGTCCTTGTTTATATAAAGTGAATTAAGAAGACGTTTGCAACTGCAAGCTGTCAATGGCGACAATGGCAAAATAGTGTTCCTCGATTCCAAATAAATTCTTTATGAAGCAACAACATATATCGTCTAGACACCGAATATACTCTGGTAAGACGTATAAAGCATGCTTGCAATACCGAAGAAAATTAAAATGGTATCTAACATTGGTTTGAATCTCCAAAATTCCCCTTTAGTCTCTGGAAGGCTATTGCCCCGTAAATGCAGCATCGATGGGTATATATATACCAAAGGAATACAGGCGAGGGATCCTATAACTGAAACGAACTTGTCTAAATTATCAGACCCAAAGTAAGCAATTGATACAACAATGATTACGATTATAGAACGAATAAAGTTCTTCAGCCATTTAATTTTCCAGTTCAGCTTTCCTGAATTAGGACGTAATTCGACTCTTGTTGTTAGATCATCGTGCTTGACATATATTTTAGTGAACTTTGGAAAAAACTTATTTTCAATAATTTTAATAGCTGGAAACAACTGCAAAGGTGTGGACAACATAATTGCGATGGAATAGAACAGCTGGATTAAGTTTACAAAAATGTTACTTTGAGGTAAGTTCAACAGTATAACCGTTTGAACATTTGAGCCGTATGCCAAATATCCCAATGTAGCTATGGAAATGAAAAGTATGGTTGCCGTTAGAATCACCAAAGCAAGTACTAAAGGAAATTTTTCAGGATTTCTCATTGAGTCTTGAACAGGAATAATTAACCCGATTCCTTCGAAAGCAAATATTGCCGTCCCGATAAACAGCGTCCAACGGTCTGCATTTAAGCCATAGACGACACCCATTGCTGGGGTCCCCATCAGGTCAAAAAACAACCTTTTGGCTGTAAAAATAATGACAATGACTAAACCAGCCATGATGAAAAAATTTGCTAGTAAAGATGGTAGTGACAATTTCGAAATGTTTCTAATAAACGAAAGTGGAATAAAAATGATCGTTTGAAAGACCATCAGGTAAGATAAAGGTAGGACGCCCACATGGAATACGTTATCAAGAAAAGCTTGTAAATTTTTTGCAGTAAATATCATATAAGCTCCAGAGAATCCAACTTGAGTTATTACTAGGGAGAAAAGAATTATTATTCTCATCCAAGGTCCATACAGTTTTAAACCAATATCACCAAAGGAGGATACACCGCATGAAGATTTGGCCTGCACCAATATGTAGTAACACCAGTATGAATAAATTCCAAAAAAGGCCAGCATACTTACTGAGAAAAACAAACCACCATTATGAAAGGCATTAGGTAAAAATAAAACGCCAGTTCCAATGAAAGATTTAAGCAATATCAAAAAAACCTTCTTTGTCGAAGTCGTACCTTTGGCTGAAGGTAATACTTTCATATGGTCAGGCCGAGACAGCAATGCACTCCTTTCATCTTCTCCGCGTATCATCATGTTTGAGCTATCAGGGATAAAATCATCCTCGAAGGATTCACCAGCAAAATGTCCAAACACGTATAGAAATTCCAAAAAGTTTCTTGTTAAAAAGGGGACCTTATCGATATCTTGGTTAGAAGATGGAGATGACTGGTTAATCGAATCGCTTTCATGCGAAGTGAAGTCTGAGCTAGCGGAATCATTTAATTGATGTTCTTGCCTTTTTTTGTTGACAATAAATTCCCTTCTGAAGCCACCGGGGACATTTAAACCACTTGCTGATGACAATTTAGTATGGTGCTCAATTTTAGGTGTTACATTTTCCATGGACCGAGGGCGTCTGAGCCGTTTAGGATCCTCTGCTTTAACCAACTTGTAAATATCATGCGTTATGTCGCCTCCAGCGCTACTCAGGTTAGTCTCATCGTCATCACTATCAACATTTGCTGCAGCTATGGTACTTGCTGAAGAATTCTTAGTCGGATTAACCCTAGGGATTGCTTCATTTCCATGAGAGACGGAACTTCTTTTGCTACTGTTCAAGTAGTTAAGCCGTACACTGTTTATAATCTCATCTCTGTGGGGATCCTCCAGAGTCTGAAAATTGGGAGAAGACATATCCACAAATACTCTAGAATCAACGCTTCGACATATATCCCTCGGCGTTAAGGTAGACATAGAATACTTCCTACTATAAAATGGGTTTGAATTGAGAACTGTTGATTGAGCCCTTCTGGGAATTTTCATATTATTGGAAGGATGCCTTAAATTTCCGTTTCTTCGGATCCCAAGGTGCTCACCATCTCCATTGTTAGTGACCATTGATGATGTGTTCTAGGATATTGTTATGTTGATTCCAGATTATGAATGACGTTGAAATGTGTTTTAGAGGAGGAATGATGAGTGCCTTTGAACCTAAGGAATCAGATGGCTAAAAATGCTATGTCACCTCGAAAGCAAGAGCAGATCAAGGTAAATGATATCCAACTATATTGTGGGTATTGCTTTTATCAAACTGGCTTATGACAGTGCTTCACAAGATTTAAGCATTCTATTTCATTGATGAAGCTGTTCGCTTATCTGATCTTGCTGATAAGGCGAATCTTAATGCATGGGTTTATTAAAGGATGATGCATGTGAGAACTGATCACCAGAGCCGAAAAAACATTCTCAGAATATCGCTGAAAACCTTCAATAATAAAAGCTTCCTAGCGCTCCTTCCGATGTCTGTACATTAGGTATCTAGTAGGATGCGTATGTACAGTTGTATTCTTTTCTTACTATATAGAATATTCATGAGATCACACAACACATACAAAATACTTACCTAATTTAGCATGAAATCAAATATGCTAGTCATATCAACGTAGCGACGTCCACAATCGTTCAAATATTTTTGAACAACGCTCCGGCCGGTTTCCATTAGTTCTCTGTTTTGTTCTGTTAAAGCCTTAATAGATGATTCTGTCAGCTGTTCCTTGGGGTAGTCGAGATCATCGGGTAGATATATTGGCTTCAATTCTTGCTTTTTATTTTTTTCACAATCGAATAAAGAATCGAAATATAAAAGTTGATTGTACAATTGCTTGTCACTGTATTTGTATCTCATGACACCCGTGCAGCCGTCATTCAAACAACGCTTACCAAAAACGGAGACTTGTCTTGTAACTATACCGCATGTGCTGTCATCACACTGTAACCACCCTGCGTAATATAAGGAAATGTGTGCCCTTATAGAATGCTCTATTTGGCTAGTTAATTGAAGAGGAGTAAAAAGTTGCTCACAATGCTTGCACTGTAAACCATTATATGACACGCGATAGTAATTTGAAGATACAATACCACCAAATGGAAACCTTTTATCGCATGATGGGCAACTTAATTCTAATGTTACAGTATCCTTAAACCTTTCAACGTCTGTAATTGTTGTTTCTAAGGGTTGCAAATTATTAATATCTTCTCCATTGTTATTACCGCCCTCTCTTCTAAAATACTTTTTACTATCTAAACCAAGCGCTTCACTCAAACGCACCACGTTGAAGCTATCAATTCTTTCTAACAACCTTTCTACCGGCGCGAATATTTGTTTCTCGAGATAATATTGTGGATCAGGTATCAAATTGTTACTTTTAATCATTACCTCATTCAATGCATGGGCACGTTCAGCCACAGAAAGAGCCGGCGTATCCGCTGCATTGTCTATTTCATCCTGCTTTGTGATCACAAAAGTGATGACAGAGCCAGCTTTAACAACTCTACCAGCCTTACGCATTCTTAGAGCTACTTGGACTGCAGGCATGTTTTTACCACCTGGGTAGGCCTTGGGATCTTTTGAAAGCTTCATATTGATCTTATATTTATCAATTCTAATGTTATTGGTTTCCACTTTTATTCTGATGTCTTCTAAGTAATCATACACTTCTTGCAATGCTTCTTCTGGGTCCTTATCTGACAGGATGGTGTTTAAAACATGTATAGAAACGTCCCTCGAAAGTGGACAAAATTCACGACGCTTCATGTCCAACCCTTTAACTTCTAGAACAGTAGTTCCATTACCATTTTTGTCCAAATTTACAGTCAAAGCAGCGTACTTTTTCTTGGCATGTAATAGTAACTTCTTAAAAACATTATCAATATCAATCTCCAATAATCTATAGCGCTCATTTACTAGCCTTTTAAATCCCAAGCCAATTTTAATTGCATCCGCATAATTATCACAACCGGTATCTATCATGACCGAATCTGTATCACCATAAACTACAAGAAGATTCATACTTTCAGCTAGTTGTCTTGTATTCATTAAAATCTCACGACCCTTATTAGTGACTAACATGGCGAGCGGCTTTGCGTAAAATCTACTGTTAACATAACCCAAACAACCATACATAGAATTGGCAGTCAATTTTAGAGCTTGTTGACGAATATCACATTGAACTCGCTTATGGGGATCAGTTTCAGTTTTCATCACCTTCTTAACTTCACGTCGACGATCCACCAGATTAGCTAATAACCTTGGTAAAACACCCTGATCCACCTCTGAAGGAGGTACGCTTGGTAACTCATCGATATCTTCCTTATTTCTATCAACGGTGGTAAAACATATATTAAATTCCTGGATAATAGATGGATACAAAGAATTAAAGTCCATGACTAAAACGTAATTCTTATGAAGACCTTTCTCAGGTTCAAAAACTAAACCACCCTGATATTTTGCCTTTTTAGAATTAACTGGTGCATCAGCATTTTCTTCATTTTGTCTTTGTTTCTGAGCTCTACTTCTATTGCCTTCTTTGTCAGGAACAATAAAACCATTTCTTGAAAATTCATGTAGTAAGATATACTCATTTCTACCAGCTCTTGTACCGCCTAGCGTTTGGGCCCATGCATTACCAGCCAAATTTGTCAACTGTTTAGTCAAGGTTAATAATTGAATTCTATAAGACACCTCAGCAGAAATCATACAATTAGTAATATTCTCTTGTAGGGCCATTGTCATACTATTTACATCATTTTGGTATTGTGGATTTTGATAATCAATATCTAACGGCTTATGCTCCTTTTCACATGTAACTTGATACATCTCTGAAAGATCCCAACTTTGACATTTGGGTGTTAATGATTGACCCATTTCATTGGCGATATCACATATCAGCCTACCAGAGCAAATGTCACTAATAAAAAAATGGTTCATATTCGAATTTCCTCTACCGAATTTTTCAGGCCAAGTCCTTCTTAAACGACGGCCAATAGAGCTGAACGTTGGAATGTTGAGATCATGCATTCTATGAGCTAAAACATCTAAGTAGACATTTTGCAAACGATGGCCTATGATAACATCTGGGTCTTCCACTTTTAACATAGCACAAAAACAAGATAGCATGGCCTTTTCGTTGTTGAACAACCTGACTCTACCGGGTAGTTTCTGTTTTGCCAGTGCAGCTAAACCTAATGGGAAACTAGTTGACTGAGGCGGCCTTACTAAAGTACACAAGTCGTCTGGTTTTATATTTTCAGGTATCGGTGAATCCAACGAGATATTTCTATATGCTGATAACGTTATCGAAACAATCTCTTGCTTATTTTCCTTGGGATTCATTAACGTCTGAATCGATAAAGATAGACATCTCAGATTAGGCATTGTCTTTGTTGTAGTAGGCGTGATATTCTGAGGCTTATCTACCGAAACTTCAACCGCACAGTGAGAAGCATTACGAATTGAATTGAAATCTGCTCCCTTTATATCTAACCAGCATGGTCCCATAATCCTATTTTGAATAACAAAACTTTCAAAAATATTGGAATTCCCACCAAAAACATGATAAAAGGTATCGCTAGATAAATCCGATGGAATGGTGTCTCGACTGGACTTCGGTGTTTGGTATGGAAGTAAGACTTTCAAATAATCACTTTCAGATGGAATGTCAGGAAGCTCAAACGAATATTTCATTTTTTGAGGTTTAGCGCGGATATTATCCAGTCCATATTTATCCATCAGTAACGGAATTATTTCCTCGTGTATATCGGTAGGTGTTTTACCCTCTCTTGGAAGGAAAAATAGCTCTCTACAGAGACCGTTGATTTGAACCATGGCTGACACACAATTATCATCCTTTAGTTTAACCTTACCAAATAAAATCAAAGTGTTGTTCACTTCACAGTAATCCAACCAAAACATTTGGAAAGTATCAGTTTCCGGATCTACCACATCTTCCTTTTTGACATTAACCGCAAGTGTAGCAACATCGGTGTTGCTCTGCAAAGATTTACTTGGAGTTAGTCCTTTAATACCGATTGGCGTTCCGGGTGCTGTGACAAACGGTGAAGTTGAAGGGTTACTTCTTGAGTCTATATTCACGCGTCTAGTTGTTGTCACACTTCTCATAGTTCTTCTTTTCAGAATAATATCTTCATCACTATCTTCATCATCTTCTTCATCAGCCAAACTTTGAGCGGATGGTGGATTTGCTAGTAACGTATCTTGAAGTACATTCTGTCTCTTTGTGGCTACTACTGGGGAATTTTCCACATCATCCAATAAATCCTGTACATCATTTGCGTAGCGCAGTTTCCTGCTTTGTAATTTTAACGGTGATGATTCGATTTCTAAATATTTATCAGTACTTGAATCTGGATCAATCTTGACTTTTTTAGAAATACCGGCATCATGACTTGACTCATCGTTTCCGTTAACTCTCTTTATTGACGATTTAAATTCACTAGTCGGCGAAGAATTTAAATTTTCCCTTAATTTGGATGGCAGTAAAATATTGGGTTTTTCTACTTCACCAGATTCAAACTCACCAAGAATGTCATCAAAATTATCGATGGGGATACTTTTTTTTTGGGATTTTTTTGCATGTGCTAGCAGTGTTGATTTGGAATGTTGAGTTCGCAGCATATCTGTAATCTGGTGGTCTTTCTCCCTTTTTATATTCTTCTTCCTTTTAGAATCCTTGCTAGCAAGGTTTCCAGTGTCTTCATCACTTGAACTGTTATCAACTTCCCTCCAATCTTCTTCGACACCACGATCGACGTAGCCTACACCATCGTCATCTACAACAAAATCGTCATGCAGCAATTCCTGGCGCTTTCTGGCCCTGTATTCTTTTTCGTCGATTTCGTCGTATATTCTGTCACCATCTGATTCGTCACCTTCGTAATCATCGATGGATGTACCATTTCGAGCGGCTTGCAGCTTTCTCAATTTTTCTAATTTTTCACTTTTAGAAGACATTTTCCACTGTTTATTTTATGCCTTGATACTATTTGGTTTCTAATAGCAGAGTGAAGACAGTTTTTTTTCTCGTGAGTCTGAATTGGTATGTGTTCGTTGTCTAGACCAAGAAGATATATATCATCCAATGAGTAAAGAATTTAATTCAGTAAAATTGGATACACGCGACGCGTTTTACTTATAGGCTAACAAAAAAATTTTAACGCGTTTGAATAGATGTGTGATGAATGAAGAATAGAGATTGCAGGCAGTACAAGAAAAAAGTTATATTTCTTTAAGAAAAATGCACGTATATATATATATATATATAATTAAACTGTATAGTCTGTTATTTTATTCTTTCTGAACCTTCTCAAAAATTTGCTTCTTTAAGCTTTCAGCTTTTTTTATTCCTTCCGTTTCACCGCTACTCAGAACTAAATTCTTTAAAAGCTTGTTTTCCGTTTCTAACGTATGTATCCGTTTTTGTAAGGATGCTGCAATTTCGGTCAGTTCATGTATCGATGATTCTAACTCCTTTTCCTTTAGTTTTTTTTTTTGATGAGATTTTTTCGACTGTATCAATAAATCTTCATCGTCGTCCCCTAACTCTTTCTTGATCAGTTGCTTCTTTTCAAAGCCGTGTAAATCTGCATCGTCATATTCATCGTCTTCATTATCAGAATACTTGCGGTCGACGGGTACTTTTTTATTTTTCAAATCTCCGGAGTGTGATCTTTTTAAACTATTTTCCTTGTGATCAGAAGAACTTGCATTTAAAGTTGGCTCGGATCGTATCTTGGCAATTTCGTCTCCACGCGTCGTACTTGACTTAATAACAGCGTTATTATGATGGACATTATCGTTTCCATTGTTACCGTCACTCTCTCTTGATATTTTATGATCGTTTCGTGAAGGTTGTCGTTGATTGTGAATATTATTACTTTTTGGATGCTTTATGCCCAGTTCCAAAATGGAGCTTAGAAAAGAAGCCTCTGCTACTACACCGTGCTCATTGAACGAAGGCGACGTTGATAAGGTAGTTGGCGCAGCAGTTTCAGCCGGAGAGGGTGGTATTAAGACACTTAAAAGTTCGTTGATGTTTTTTAGAATGGGTGCCTCTTGACTGTCATTGGTGTTGATGTTTTTATTATTATTACTGTTATTTTCCCTAATCTTTTTTTGATGATGATACGCCATTATTGCGGCTATAGCATCTATTTGATCATTGTCAAATCCCGCGCTGATCAACGAGTTATATGCGCCGTTGGGCACGTTGACCCTCGGTAATAGAGTTACTAAAACAGAGGTTGGTATAATTGAATAGTCAGGAACAGTTATATTGGGGGCTTTGTTGGAGCTGTTATTATCGCTGTTACTATCGACTTTGCTTTCCGAATGTTTTCGTTGTTGTGAAGAGGAATTTTGAGCAGAAGTGACATTGCTTAGGGGGGAGGAGCGGTTCGGTGTGTGTGTTGTCCTATGTAGTAGATTTGATAGCGCATCCACTCCATTGTCACCGGTAGTATTGTTCTCAGTTGATGTAATGTCAACATTTGTGAAGCCGCCATGGTCGATTGATGTCATATTAGTTGCGTCAGCGGGAAACTGAGAAGGGCTTCCCATAAAGTTTGGCTCAAAAGGATGGTTATTTTGCATATTGTCGCCAAAGTTGTTTGTTTCGCCGTTATTGCCATTTCTTTTGTTTTTGGACGAAAATCGAGACTTTGATTGGTCGTATTGGGAAGTTAGGAAAGTATTCCTTCTTTGAGTCAAGAAGTGAGGATTTCTTTGTCTATTATTGGTAGAAGGGTCCTCATGCAATACGTCGTGGTTGCTATGGTCGTCATTACCATTATTGCTGTTGTTATTGTTATTGCTCGGCTTATCCTCGTCTGGGAAGATGAAAGAATCGTCGGCAAACGCACTCAACTCAATGGCTAGTTGTTCATCCAAGTCAAAAGGATTTGCATTTATGCTGCTGAAAGTGTCCGCGCCATTATTGTTTGCATTATTATGGGTGGTATTCACATTCCAATCCACATTAGAGAACTCGTTATCCAGAGATGGTATGAAGTTATCCACGTAGGCCAACTGTTCTAAGAGTATTTCTGGCGTGACAGCGTGGTCATATAGGTTAGTGTTGCCCCTATTGGTAACGTCACCTATTAGGGGGCGCCTATTCTCGCTGCTGGTCACCAGAGAAGATGACGATGAGGCTGTTGCCACAAACTGGTCCAACGAGTTCGTGCTCCCCATGCCATTATTATTAGCACCGTTGTTGCTGCTAGGGTGTGTTGCGGTATCTTTGCCAAAGAGATTTATGAATTCCGTGCTGTATGAGTCGCCTTCGTGGGACTGCTCCTGCTTCATCGTTCACAGTGGAAAAAAAGGAATAAAAGTGCTTATCAGAAGTGCGCTTTATTGACGAGAGTCTGTCTAAACAGTTGACGGACAGGCAAGAAGACCTTCAGGAGTTGACTAATATATGAAATGATGTGCGTTCAAACAGACCGTTTCACCTGGCACAGATGCATGTAAACAAGGATATACGTTATTACATGCTACGGCTACATCTAGATTGGGTGGATTTAAGTTGAACGATGAAAGAAAATTCAAGCAATATGCTTGTGTGGCCCGATGACACACAATAGCATGTGCGACGAGACACCAGCTGTGTGCCGGGTGCTACCCGCGCACGTGATTAAAAGGAAACGGGGAAAAAGCCATAGCGGAAAAGTGCTCGAAGAAGCCTCGATAAATGAAGTAAAAAATTCGATATTTTTCAACGACAATAAGACGTATATAAGCATCCGTATGTCCAGCGATTGAGCTTATGCTTCTGTTCTCCGCTTTGACACTTCCACTCGGCTGTTATGACCAGCCCCAGGATTGCTACCGGAGCGGGACCGGCTCTGAGACAGTAGTAGGTTAGTCATCGCTCTACCGACGCGCAGGAAAAGAAAGAAGGCCTCAGAAAAGCTGAGTTGAATGTGTGTCATACTTGGCTGAAAAAATTGTACAGTAACGGCCAGTCACTGTCATGCGCGTGCATGTATGTGCGTGCATGTATGTGTGTATGTATATTTATATATATATAAGCACGGGCGCATGGGAGATGTGCGCTATGGAGTCGCGTAGGTTCGATGTTTTCTCCTCTTGGGTCAGCCTCTCTCCTCTTTCAACGTTCTTTCCATAATCATTTATTGGTTATTTTTCAACTTGACCAGTAAAAAGAAACTTACGTGTAAGTGACTCAGTTCTTTCAAAGGGTATTTTTTGAAGAAAAAAAAGGATTCTCACACTAGAAGTTTACTGTAGACTTTTTCCTTACAAAAAGACAAGGAACAATCATGGTTAAAGAGAGTATTATTGCTCTTGCTGAGCATGCGGCCTCCAGAGCCTCAAGAGTTATTCCTCCAGTGAAGCTAGCCTATAAAAATATGCTTAAGGACCCTTCCTCCAAGTACAAGCCATTTAACGCTCCAAAGCTATCTAATAGAAAGTGGCCGGATAACCGGATCACGAGGGCTCCTCGTTGGTTATCAACAGATTTGAGAGATGGTAACCAATCTCTGCCGGATCCCATGTCAGTGGAACAAAAGAAAGAATACTTTCACAAGCTGGTCAATATTGGGTTCAAAGAAATCGAGGTTTCCTTCCCCTCTGCATCTCAAACAGATTTCGACTTCACTAGATATGCTGTAGAAAACGCCCCAGACGATGTTAGTATTCAATGTCTTGTCCAATCTAGAGAACACTTGATTAAGAGAACGGTGGAAGCATTAACAGGTGCTAAAAAGGCTACTATACATACTTACTTGGCAACAAGTGATATGTTCCGTGAAATTGTTTTTAATATGTCTAGAGAGGAAGCTATTTCCAAGGCAGTAGAGGCCACCAAACTAGTTAGGAAACTAACTAAGGATGACCCTTCCCAACAAGCCACTCGTTGGTCCTATGAGTTTTCCCCCGAATGTTTCAGTGATACTCCAGGTGAATTTGCTGTAGAAATTTGCGAAGCTGTTAAGAAGGCTTGGGAACCTACCGAGGAAAATCCAATCATTTTCAACTTACCTGCTACCGTAGAAGTTGCCTCTCCAAATGTTTATGCTGATCAGATTGAATACTTCGCTACCCATATTACTGAGCGTGAGAAGGTTTGCATCTCTACACATTGTCACAATGACCGTGGTTGCGGTGTCGCCGCCACAGAGTTAGGTATGCTTGCAGGTGCCGACCGTGTAGAAGGATGTCTCTTTGGTAATGGTGAACGTACAGGTAATGTGGACTTGGTTACTGTTGCTATGAATATGTATACCCAAGGTGTTTCTCCTAATTTGGATTTCTCTGACTTGACCTCTGTCCTAGATGTGGTTGAGCGTTGTAATAAGATCCCAGTATCGCAAAGAGCACCATACGGCGGTGACTTGGTCGTTTGTGCCTTTTCCGGTTCTCACCAAGACGCCATTAAGAAGGGTTTCAACTTACAAAACAAGAAGCGTGCTCAAGGTGAAACTCAATGGAGAATCCCATACTTGCCATTGGATCCAAAGGACATTGGCCGTGATTACGAAGCTGTCATCAGAGTCAACTCTCAGTCTGGTAAAGGTGGTGCCGCTTGGGTTATTTTGAGATCTTTGGGTTTGGATCTACCAAGAAACATGCAAATCGAATTTTCTAGCGCCGTTCAAGACCATGCTGACTCCTTGGGTAGAGAACTAAAATCAGATGAGATTTCCAAGTTATTCAAAGAGGCTTACAACTACAATGACGAACAGTACCAAGCTATTAGTTTAGTCAATTATAATGTTGAAAAATTCGGCACTGAACGTAGAGTGTTCACTGGTCAAGTCAAAGTAGGCGACCAGATCGTCGATATTGAAGGTACAGGTAATGGTCCAATCTCTTCTTTGGTCGACGCCCTATCAAACTTGTTGAACGTGAGATTTGCCGTAGCAAACTACACAGAGCATTCTCTAGGTTCTGGTTCTTCTACGCAAGCTGCTTCTTACATCCATCTATCGTATAGGCGTAATGCCGACAACGAAAAGGCCTACAAATGGGGTGTAGGTGTCTCCGAAGATGTCGGTGATTCTTCAGTGAGAGCCATCTTTGCCACCATTAACAATATTATCCATTCTGGTGATGTGTCCATTCCATCTTTGGCCGAGGTCGAAGGTAAGAATGCTGCGGCATCTGGCTCTGCATAAGAACTTTTCTGTATTTCAGGACTTATTCGCTTCTATTTATTTCTATACTTATTTATTTACTTCCTTTCCTTTTTTTTTAACCATATAATTACTAGAAGCACGGATGTCTAAATTAGAATTACGTTTTAATATCTTTTTTTCCATATCTAGGGCTAGTGCTTGTTTTTCTTTTTTTAGTATATTCTTGAACCAAATACGTGTGGGGTGACCCGAAACTTGTTTGGCGGTTAGTGACGAAATTGAAACAAACCTGGAGTTATTAAGAGAGATTTAACTGGAAAACTAGGCATAAAGGACAATAAGTACTCGCTTCATATAGTCTCAACATATTTTTGTTCGCAGAATTGGTGACAAAGGCCACGCAAAGGCAGCAGAATCAAAAACAAATACTCAGTAGCTATGAAAATACTCCTATCGAAACAGCAAACTAGAAAGATAGCAATAGTTTCAGAAACACATGGACTGGTATTTAGGCCAATAAACAGTAAGAACTCTCGCAGATCTACATGTGCCGTGGAATTGGTTCCGAAAGCTGAATTAAATGGTAATGGTTTCAGAAGACTATCTAACCATGAAATATACGGTTTTATTGGTCTCATAGAAATTGAAGGCCTTATGTTCATAGCAACCATAACAGGTAAATCTAAGGTGGCCCAGCCGATCCCAAACAAAACGGTTAACAAAATATATGCTGTGGATTTTTTTTGCTTAAATAATTCTAAATGGGATTTCATGGACATCGATTCATCCGGTTATCCGATTGTTACTAATGATGGAGATTTTGCAATAAGCTCGCCTCCTAGTATTTCCACACATTCTTCTAGATCATCGCTACGTTCTTCTTCCTCTAGGAGTTTGAATGCTCAAGAACAAGCTCCCAAGCATCCATGTCATGAACTAAGAAAGCTATTATCAAATGGATCTTTTTATTACAGCACCGATTTTGATTTAACTTGTACATTGCAGAAACGTGGATTCACGGAACACTCTTTGAGTTTTGATGATTTTGACCGGGAGTTTATGTGGAACTCGTTTCTTATGGACGAAATCATCACATACAGAGACAGACTAGATGTAACGGCCAAAGAACTATTGGATCAACGAGGATTCCTCACGACCGTAATCCGAGGGTTTGCTGAAACAATTTTTAGCTATATTAATAGGTTGAAAGTAGGACTTACCATTATTTCCAGGCAAAGTTGGAAAAGAGCAGGCACAAGGTTTAATGCACGTGGTATAGATGATGATGGCCATGTCGCAAATTTTGTTGAAACAGAAATGATTATGTACTCTTCTCAGTATTGTTATGCTTTCACGCAGATAAGAGGAAGCCTTCCAATTTTTTGGGAGCAGGATACATCTTTGATTAGTCCAAAGATTCAAATTACCAGATCTGTTGAAGCAACACAGCCCACGTTTGATGAACATTTTATAAGACTATTTAAGAAGTATGGGCCAGTTCATATAATCAACCTGCTGTCTACTAAATCTTCAGAAATTCAATTATCGAGGCGATACAAGGAACAGTTGAAAAATTCTGAGAAAATGAAAATCGGTAGAGATGTGTTCCTAACAAGCTTTGATTTCCATAGAGAAACTTCGCAAGATGGGTTTGCAGCTGCAAGTAGGATTATCCCTAAAATAAGAAACACAATTTTGGACGCCGGTTACTTTTCATACGATGTAAAAGAAGGGCGATTAATATCCGAACAAGACGGTGTCTTTAGAACCAATTGCTTGGATTGTTTAGATAGAACAAATTTGATCCAACAGACGATTTCACTGGCCGTTTTCAAACTATTTTTGGAAGACTTCCGATTGGTAAAACCCAGTAGTTTCATCGACGATAATGAATTTGTGCAAAAGGTGAATGCTTTATGGGCCGACAACGGAGATCAGATATCACAAATTTACACTGGGACAAATGCTCTGAAATCGTCCTATTCAAGGAAAGGTAAAATGTCTTTTTCTGGCGCCCTTTCTGATGCGACGAAGTCCGTTAGTAGAATGTACATCAACAATTTTGTAGATAAAGGAAAACAGCAAAATATTGACACACTTTTGGGCAAACTACCGCACCAGCAAGTTGTTGAACTTTATGATCCAATCTGCGAATACGTCAATGAAAGGCTGTTAGAGTCAGAGGAAAAATTCACCACTCATTCTAACATAAATTTGTTTGTCGGTACATTCAATGTTAACGGAAACTCTCGAAGAGCAGATTTGTCAAAATGGTTATTTCCAATCGGCGATAAATTCAAACCTGATGTCGTTGTGTTAGGGTTGCAGGAAGTTATAGAGTTGACCGCAGGGTCTATCTTGAATGCAGATTATACGAAAAGTTCTTTTTGGGAAACTATGGTTACTGACTGTTTGAATCAATACGAAGAAAAATATCTTTTACTTAGAGTGGAACAGATGTCCTCTCTTTTGATACTATTTTTTGCAAGATCAGATAGAGCCTATAACATAAAAGAGGTAGGTGGGTCTACCAAAAAGACTGGGTTTGGTGGTATTACTGGAAACAAAGGTGCAGTAGCCATTAGATTCGATTATGGGGCAACTTCATTCTGTTTCGTTAATACACATTTATCAGCAGGTGCGAGTAACATTGACGAACGTCGCAATGACTACAACAATATCTACAGGAACATAACCTTTCCAAGATCAAAGACAATTCCACACCATGATTCGTTGTTTTGGTTGGGTGACCTTAACTACAGGATAACTTTGACAAATGATGAAGTTAGAAGAGAATTAAGGGCTCAAAAGGATGGCTATATTGATAGATTGCTTCAATATGATCAGTTGACTCAAGAAATAAATGAAGGAGTGGTATTTCAGGGCTTTAAAGAACCGACCCTCCAATTCCGTCCGACCTATAAATATGATTATGGCACAGATAATTATGATACTTCTGAAAAGGCGAGAACTCCGTCTTGGACTGATAGAATCATATATAAAGGTGAAAACCTGCATCCATTGGCATATTCGGACGCACCTTTAAAAATAAGCGATCATAAACCAGTTTATGCTGCATATAGGGCAAATGTGAAATTTGTTGACGAAAAAGAGAAGCTTAACCTAGTTGAGAAGCTGTATGCAGAATATAAGAATACGCATCCCGAAGCACTAACTACAGGTCCTGACGAACTTTCTCATGCAAGAATGGAAAAACAAAAGGAAAGTATACCCTTAGATGCAACCGTTCAATCAGCGGGCATAAAACTAATTGACCTAGATGATACTTCCTCGTGCGTTTCGCCTCTACTTTCTGGTCCCAGTCCCCAACCGTCTGTTGTTGGCCCTGGAGGACTCAGTAACGTATCACCCGATAAAAGTAAGCTCAATGTGCTTCCTCCGCCTCCTCCTACCTCGAGGCACAATAAGGAACCATCTTCTAAACTTCTTTCCCCTACCAAAGAGATTTCCATTGTCAGCGTATCGCCGCGTAAAGGTGAGAGCAATCTTCCTGCCTTAGAGAGACACAGTACACCCAAACCACTGCCGCCAGTGCCCGCTTTATCTTTATCTAAGCCAGTCTCTTTACAGAAAAGTTCTTCAGAATTACAGCATGCTAAAGAGACCATAGATAATGGGAAAATTGTTCCTCGACCTTGTCCTCCTATTAGAAGGAAGAGCAGTACTGCCCCGGACGAAATCTCTACATCTACCAAAAATTCAGGTGTGTCCACTACAGAAGATCCTGAGCCAGCAAAGGCCTCCACAAAACCTGAGAAGCCACCAGTTGTCAAAAAACCGCATTATTTAAGTGTTGCTGCTAACAAGCTTAACACCTCTCAAGAACACTCAATAAAAGTTTCCCCGTCGAATTCAAAATCTGAAGAGGAACTCCCTTGCAAGAAAAAGTCTAAACCAAAAGTTCCTGCGAAGAACCCTGAACTAGAGAAGCTAAGCGTTCATCCATTGAAGCCTTGCGACCCCAATTAAATTGTGTTACTAAAATTACGCATTTATAGAATATGTATCATAACTGTTGTTTAGATGTTTATATGACTCTGCACACATTTCGGTTTTGTGAGCGCCGACCTTTCAAACCATGATCTGTATTACTATGGCTGTTATGAAAATACCGTTGTTCCGGGTGCAGTGATCCTAACTTCCGTTAATGGCTTCTTGTTTTACCAAGTTTTCCAGTTTCTGCTTCAATTCGTCAATTTCCTTGTCAACCTTTTCTATGCCGATCTCTATTCTGTCAATTTCTTCCTGTTCTAATTGCTTGGAGTATACACAATCATCAGTTTTGTTTGAAGGTAACAAATTTCCTGGTCGGCTCATTAAAATTTTGAAAAACTCTTCATTTGGCTCATTGAATACAATTTCATCAAAATACACAGAACTAACTTCTGCATCTTTACTATTATGGTCTGTTGTATTCTGCTCATTTCCATTGTCGGAATTCGGTACAGGATTAGCATAAGGATGAAGTCGTAATCTATGGTAAAAATTCAACACTTTTTCATTGGCCTCTTCTACAAAATAAACCTTAATATTTATATCAAATTCACCCCACCCTGTTTCAGTCAGTTCAAACGGAGGCGCTTCTATGGATCTCACAGGGTTTGGGTAGGTGTCATGAAGTTTAAAAACGACTTTCTTGATAAAGTACGATATATCTTCATTTTGTGGGCCCCTGACAAAAATTGTCCATAAATGAGTATGTTCGGCAGGAGCATTTGGTGGTTTAACGCTACCCATCTTTTTAGCCGTATTGCCATATATTATTGGTCTGCTCACGGAGAGAGTTTTTATCCTTTTGCTTATTGTCGGAGCCATCTCGCTTTCTTTGTGATGCCGTAAATAGGTGGTCACAAGTAATGTATCTATCCCTCTAGCTTTCGAAGGCTACTTGTTCAGTTGCACATAGAAGACATCTAAACTCTGGAAAAATAATCAATGGTGCCGAAGCGTCATCACGTCATCCGAATAGCGGATATTTCGAAATTTATAAAAAAGCTTTGAAAACAATCCTAGAAGTAAAGCAGTTTCGTTCAATATGTAAGACGTTCAATTAGTTGTACAAGAGGTTAAAATAGTGCTATAAATTATGGCTATCGAAAATATATACATTGCCAGACATGGTTACAGGTCAAACTGGCTACCAAAGGGACCATATCCACCACCGCCCACCGGTATTGATAACGATGTCCCGCTTTCGGAACACGGTGTTGAACAGGCACATGAACTGGCGAACTATATCTCTAAATTAGATGTCAAACCAGAAATGATTTTCTCCTCCCCATTTTACCGCTGTTTAGAAACTAGTAAACCCACAGTGGAGGCTTTAAAGATTCCATTATATGTCGATCGTGGTGTAGGAGAATGGTATAAGCCTGATAGACCCATTATCCCGGAGCCTGCTACTCATGAAGTTATGAGTAAGTTTTTTCCAAGCATGATCTCTCCAGACTGGGAACCTAGTATTATTCCTAGTAATAAGGGTGAAACAGAAGAAGATATTTTTGAGAGGTGCCATAAATTCTGGCCTGTCTTTATTGACAGAGTGGAGAGAAAATTTCCAAATGTAAAGACCATTATGATAGTTACCCACGCAGCCACTAAATCCGCTCTTGGTATGAACTTGTTGAAATTCTCCAGTGCCAAAGAGCCCATTGATAACAAAGGCACCTTTATAAGAAATGGAAGTTGTGCTATTGATAAATTTGAGCTGGTGAAAGGAGAAAATGAAAGTATACCATTTGAAGAGAGAGAGTGGAAACTTACAATGAATGGCAACACCTCCTTTTTAACTAATGGGGAAGAAATGAATTGGACGTTTATGAATGCCTTTGAGGCTGGTTCAGACGCTGATATCAAAGCGAGAAGAGCAGCTGAGAGCGGAAAACTAAAAATGGAGTGAAAACTAAAGTGAGTCTTGAATTCTGTACTTCTCATTATACACTTCTGCATTTGATTTTTATTTCATGATGAAGCTGTGTGAATATATATATATATATACATATGTCAAAGTCTAGTGTAAATTGATAGAATTAACAGTATCTTTTAATATCCCTAAACTTCAAAATTCAAGGTTCAACGATTGAAAGATGAGCTGTCTAGGTAGTAGTACCGAAACCTTTCGAGTTTTGTGCTATCTCTGAAAACTCATTATCCTGCTAAACCCTTTCTAATGTGCATAGCAGCTATTGCAACTTTAGCATCCTCATTACAGACGGCATAGCAGAGACGTATGCGGTTACCCCCCAGATTTTGCCTGTTTCTTTTCACTATGAAAAATTTTCCGCCATAAGAAAAAATGAAGTAGTGCATCGCATCTCATCTCATCACTTAATTTGAAGACGATTACCATTACTTTTAACTTCATTAACTACCTTTTCTATAGGGTTAAGTTCTAGAGATAAAATAACAGAGGAAAGAGATCGATATGGTAAAGTCAACAAGCAAAACTTCCACCAAGGAAACAGTAACCAAACAACCCACCGAAGAAAAACCTATACAGGAGAAAGAAGAGTTGGCTCTAGAAACATCGTCTAGCAGTTCAGATGAAGAAGACGAAAAAGATGAAGATGAAATTGAAGGTTTAGCCGCTTCTGATGATGAGCAGAGCGGTACACACAAGATTAAAAGATTGAATCCTAAGAAGCAGGCTAATGAAAAAAAGTCGAAAGATAAAAAGACACTTGAAGAGTATTCTGGGATTATTTATGTGAGTAGACTGCCACATGGGTTCCACGAAAAGGAATTAAGTAAATATTTTGCTCAATTCGGTGATTTAAAAGAAGTGAGATTAGCACGTAATAAGAAAACTGGAAATTCCAGACATTATGGCTTCTTAGAATTCGTTAATAAAGAGGATGCAATGATCGCCCAAGAATCTATGAACAATTACTTGTTGATGGGTCATCTACTACAAGTGCGTGTATTACCAAAAGGAGCTAAAATCGAGAAATTGTACAAATACAAGAAGAGAGTTCTAGTAGAGAAAGGTATCACCAAACCAGTAAAACAGCTAAAGGATAACATGAAGCAAAAACATGAAGAAAGGATAAAAAAATTAGCCAAGTCAGGTATCGAATTCAAATGGTGACTTGTCACTTCTCATCCACCCTGAGAAAAGGGTTTTGTAAGATAGAATAGGAGATATAGCAAACTTGGGAAACCATTTATATCATTAATTCCAGCAATATAGTTCCGTTTGTCCGTATTCAATGATATTTACATGATTGCTTTTACGAAGATTCAACGACCAAAATCACGGAGCGGGTAATAGCCTGGAGTTTCCGGATGAAAAATTTAACGGCCCAGAAAAAGAACAATAGCTGCAAAAAAGAAAGCTATACGAGATCGAGATAGTGAGAGAGGTTAGCATAACGAGAAAATTTTTGTCGCATTCGTGGCCAAAAAGCGATATTTGAGAAGCATTGTTATTATATCAATAAATAACAAATATATATATTGTCCTTTTTCCAATAACTATATAAAGAACAAGAAGCTTTTGAAACTTTCTCAAAAATTTTCGTTCAGGCTTCCTCGTTAATATTTAAATTCGATTTTCATTTTCTTCATAGTAAAGAAAATCAATCAACTACAACATAAAATATCAAACAATCATGCCTAAAGTTTACAGTTACCAAGAAGTTGCCGAACACAATGGCCCAGAAAATTTCTGGATTATCATCGATGACAAAGTTTACGATGTTTCTCAATTCAAAGATGAACATCCAGGTGGTGATGAAATTATAATGGATTTGGGTGGACAAGATGCTACAGAAAGCTTTGTCGATATCGGTCATTCTGACGAAGCATTGAGACTACTGAAAGGTTTATACATTGGTGACGTTGACAAGACCAGTGAGCGCGTTTCTGTGGAAAAGGTATCTACCTCTGAAAACCAAAGTAAAGGTAGTGGTACATTGGTTGTCATATTGGCCATTTTAATGCTAGGTGTTGCTTATTATTTGTTGAACGAATAATTTTTCTTCCAGAATAGCCCACACTCTTCTCCAAACTCAATTGAATTTTTCGTTTCAGTTTATTAAATTATTTATTTACAAGCAATCAAGGCCAAATTAATGTCTTACAACATTAACTTATGCTACTATATCGCATAGAAGTATGTCACTGTATCATAGAATCTGCCTGGCAGATAGAATTATTATAAATTAATATGTATATACTTATCTTTGTGTATGGCTAAAAATCATCGTCTTAGATAAAAAAAAAAAAGGCAAATAAAGCTCTGCTCTTACTTCAATACGATCAACCTGGTTGTCGTGCATTTCGCTCATTCTAAAATGACCCATAAGCGCTAGTGCACGACTTCTTTGTAAGTCTACTGTTTTTTTGAAAATCATTCGTTTAACATCGGCCCCAGGGTTGTACGAGAACAAAGAAAAGTGTCTGTCCTATTATTTTACGGCACACTAAGCGTTATGCGAAATAACTTCAATCCAGTTGCCACCGTTCACCCAAAAACTTAGGAGTATTAAAGAAAAAGTGTGACGAAGAGCTTTAAAATATTAAAAATGTAGTATACAGCAAATAAAATTTTATCATGCATTGAAGAAATAAGGTGCAGTCAACTTATATAATTATTATTAATAGAGATGAATGAATTGAATCACTTTGACTTCAATAGTTTGAACGACCTCTGTTACCCCAGCCACCATCTCTCTGCCTGTTACCGCCGTAACCACCACGGCCACCACCGTAACCACCTCTACGGCCATAGCCACCACGACCACCACGACCACCACCGTATCTTGGGTGACCGCCACCATAAGATCTCCTGTCGTATTTCAATAATTCGGGAGGAATATTTTGATTAGCTTCTCTCATGATAGAGATTAATTTAGCACCTAAACCTTTGTTTTGTTCGGTGAAGAAAGATATAGCAGTACCAGTAGCACCTGCTCTACCAGTTCTACCGATTCTGTGAACATAATCTTCAATGTTACCTGGCATATCGTAGTTGATAACGTAATTGATACCTTTGACATCTGAAAAAATAAAGAAGTAAACAAACGTTTACAAAGCATACTGTTAGTAATTTGGTTCGTTATTCTGTATATGAACTTTATTTTCATGCCCCCCACAAATTCATGTTTGGACTCCCAACATTGTCTCAAATTTCCCCCTGGCTTGAAGATTATCAGAAATTATATTTTTATTAAAGAATTCGAAATATTTAATCATCAATACTCCAGAATCCTTATTCAAACTGAATGAAAGCTAGCACTTAAAAAAAGGAAAACAAAGTAAATGATTTCTGAATATGGTTGAAATCCTTTTATTTTGTTATTTTCCATTTTTATCAGCACTTCTTAATAATTCGAACTTGGGATGCAACAGTATCTCAATATAACTACAAAATGCATAAACTACACAAAATGAGAATAACAATAGTCAAGAAGGATGACGGCATTTCAAAGTAGAATATACTATTATTTTTCCAATAAAACAATCTACCCTTGTACAAATGCCAAGCATTGAAAAAAACAACGATCAACGAAGCGTATGTATGCGTTCTAGAAATAAGCTGAAAAGCCAATTCCTTGTTTATTTGCGCCGATGTCAAAAAGCGAAATTTCTTTTGACATGAAGTGCAAATCATGAACACAAATACACTTCTCCGAGTTTATAATTTCCCGTCTCTCAAAACGACTAATTAAAGTCAATTTTTCTCATCCTCCCAATATTAGTTTTCTGTAGTGATGCATTAGAAGTCATTCGAATTAAAATTCAATTTCCGATACTCCCCATCGAGAATAGACTCACATAGAGTCTAGATTCGAAAAGGCTCAAAAAAAAAAAAAAGAAAAAAAGAAAAAAAAAAAAAAAAGAAAAAAAAAAAAAAAAGAAAAAAGGTCTCTCTTCTGTACTATCATGGTTGTCATAAAGTCATTAATGTCATTAAAAGCCATTAGGAAATAGCTGTAATATCGTTAGGGGTAACAAAAAAAAATAAAATCAATAAAAAAATGGAGAAAATTTTAACATACCGATACCTCTGGCGGCCACATCAGTAGCAACCATAATTGGGGATCTACCGTTTCTAAACTCTTGTAGAACCCAGTCACGTTCTCTTTGGTCTTTGTCACCATGAATAGCCAAGGCGGGCCATCCATCTTCTCTTAGATACTTGGTGATATCATCGCACATTCTTTTCGTAGAAGCAAAGATTAATGTCTTGTATTCGTTGTCTTGAGAGGCTGTTTCTAAGTACTTGTTCAAACGATCTCTCTTTTCGAAATCAGAAACAACTTCGACGATCTGAGTAATATTATGGGAGGCAGATAGTTCTAGAGAACCAACTTGAACTTGAATTGGATCATTCAAGTAATCAGCGGCTAGTTGCTTCACCTCCTTTGGCCAAGTGGCAGACCACATCAAGGTTTGTCTATCAGGTCTGATTTGATCAACAATCTTTCTGATTTGAGGTTCAAAACCCATATCTAACATTCTATCAGCTTCATCAAGAACCAGGTAAGTGACTCTCTTCAAATTAGTCTTACCAATCTCTAGCATATCAATTAGTCGACCTGGAGTAGCAATAACAATTTCAGAGCCACGAGATAAATCTCTGATTTGTTGACTTTTTGGAACACCACCGTAGACACAGGTATTTCTGATTCTGGAACTATGACCAAACTTGGAACATTCTGTTTGAATTTGAACAGCCAATTCTCTAGTTGGAGCCAAAACCAAAACAATTGGTCCATCGCCTGGAGCCAATAATGGTTGAGCGTTGATATGAACAATACCTGGTAAACAATAAGACAAAGTCTTACCGGAACCAGTGGCAGCAATACCAACCATGTCCCTACCAGATAAAGCCATTGGCCAACCCTGACATTGAATGCCAGTTGGTTTGTCAAATCCTTCAGCCTTCACTTCATTCAAAACGTAGTCTGGGAAACCAGCTTCATCGAAAGTGGTGATTGGCTTTGGAATATCGTGTCCGGAAATAGTCATTTCATTTTCCTTTCTGAACTGAGCAATCTCACTGTCCGATCTGTCGCGAACACTTTCGTGTTCAACATAGAAATTCTTTTCGAAAGTTGGCAATTTGGGTAATTCTTCATCCCAGTTTGGTTTGATCAATTCCTGGGGTTGGTTGTAATTGGAACGACCACCGAAACCACCACGGTAGTTACCGCCTTGTGGTCTGTCATTGTAAGAGTTTCTATCAGAGTTTCTTCCACCGCGGAAGTCGCCACCTCTAGACTTGTAGTTAGTCTTGTTATATTGCTGATCTCTACCACCGTAAGTCATATTTGCTCTAAATTTGCCTTAATAGTGCTTAATTCTGTTACAGGTTGTTGACAAGAAAATAATTTGAATGAGATACAGAAAAGTATAAGTTATTTGAGCGTAGGACAGTCTTTTTATAAGACAAATAAACTGAAGGAAAAATTTTCTGCGATGAGCATCGGCGTAAAAAAAAAAAAAAAAAAAAAAAAAAGAAATAAAAAAAGAAATAAATTTTTCAATCATTCAATACGGAATACGCCTTTAAAAAGGAATTTCGAATTCTCAACATTATTAGCACCTTGTACGAAGGTGTATTTTTATCTGGTTATATTATACATAGATTTTAAATAGCACGACTATAAACGGGATACACAAATCAAGCTGTATCTATACTAGCGTGGTGTGCATAATTATTAGAAATTTCAGAGTGACAGAGGGTCTTTGAGTCGATCCGTAACATCTACATGCTCTTGATTTTTTCAGTAAACTTAGATTCTACAACGTCACATAAATCCATCAAGTCCTTTAGCCCTTTTTGAAGAGCATCCACCGCGGTCGTTTCACCGTAGGTTTGAATTCTGATATTTAATAGGTTTTCAGAAGGATGAGGTATCGAGTAACCACAAAATTCTACGTCTGGATTTTTCATTATAACGTAACGAAGGGCATTTCCAAGCGTGTGATCCTCCTCTACAATTTGAAAAGAGGCACTAGTTCCATCTTCAGATGTTGCCTGTGTGAGAAGCTTAATTTTTTCCCTGTCTGGTTCCTCTTCCTGTTCTTCATCGCCAGTCATATCAACATCCTGTTCTTCTTCTTCTTGGATGTGCTTTGGTTCTTGTGGTGTTACCTCTGTAGCGGTCTTTTTTTGTTCGATGTCTTCAGTCATTTGCCTGGTACTTTATGTGAAGTTCAATTTTTCCGACTTTGGATTGATGGCCTTTCCCCAATTCGTTACTTTATACCTCAGCATTAGTATGGTTTTCTTTTGAAATTTTTTTTTTTTCCAGCTCATCGCAGGTGAATATTTCTATCACTTGTTACGTTTACCATTACCCGGATTGAAGTAAATATGATTCACCCCAATAAAGCTGTACAGAAGAGATAAGATGTAGCTTTATTAGAACAAAGTTTATCACGTTGTTGGTACTTAGAATAATCTATGATATTGTTGCGTCTTTTTGAATAAGCTTTCTTGCGTGCCGTTTTTTTCGGTTTTTTTTTATATTTCTGCCCAAAAAACGTAGTTCAAAGAAAAGGAACTATCCCAAAATAGAAGCAAGTTATGTTTAAGGAATTAAAAAATGTACCTATAAAGCACGTTTTTCTGATATGTATATGCCTATGTAATGTAGAAGTTGTCGAATCAGCAATCGTATTGGTCAACCTTGATGGCATGTTCTCAGCACGTTTTGAAGTGGCTATGCATATATAGTGTTCTTTAATCTATTCCTTGCAAGGCTATTCGGACCCCTAATTTTAACCATCGTGCAGTTTAAAGGGATGAGAGAAAAACTAAAAGTTAGATGCCTTGCTATATTCTATAAGGAGGAAAGGAAAGGAAAGCCATTGAAGAAAGAACTGTAGGCATCAGAGCGAACAGATCATGAAGGCTAATGGTTTAGATAATGATCCGGCAAGGACGGGAATGGAAAGAACAGATATAGATAGTGAACACCCAGAAGCGCAACCGTTGCTGAACAACAACCACCGGACCCTTGGTGCAGGATCCGCGAATGGCCCAGCAGTTAATGAAGGTCGTGACATTGAATCCGATGGGTTCATCAAAGATAGTCTCTTTCAAATTCGCAAAGGTTATAGAATCTTTATTCATAACTCCAAATGGATATTAAATATCCTAATTCTAATTAACACCATCTGGCTAGTCACCACTTTGATTTCAGATTTCTTTTTCAATATCAATATTCTTTTCGGATTCAGTAACAGGTACGCAAGTTTTAACGACTTGACTTTAATATTCATCTCGATCATAGCTAATTCTTTCAATCTCTGGTTTAATAAGCTGGGACTGTACTCAGCTTTAGATTACAGCTTAAATGTAACTCTCTGTGTTTTGACGTTGTTCAATCTAGCATTGACCTATCTAATTAAATACACTAGGCAAAGAATCGGCTTTGTGGGCACGTTTACATATTTGTGGACTTCGTTTTCATTTTTTATTGGGGCAATATTAGATTGGTATCTCTTGTTTTACAACAACTCAATAAATGAGCCATTGGAGGAACGCAGAATTGATGATGCTAATATTAGTACTTTCAACGAAAACCATACAAATAGTACCGAAAACAGGGACAGAAGCCAATATGGCTCTGGGTCGCCAACCCCCACCCACCGCTCGCAGCTGGTCCAAAACAAACATACATTGACAGAATGGGTATCCATTGGGTTCAGGAATACTATTAAGTTTTTAATTTTAATATTCTTCGCTTTATTCACCCTGAATACACTTTTAACGACATTGGATACCTACAGATTGACTCACAAATTACCAATAACCGTTCAGTCGCCCTCGTACGAGGCGTTCCATTACGTAGATGCCGCTAAAACCTATCAGTTGCATATAACTTGTTATGGTGACGTATTTGATCAAGAAAACAACACAGATTTGTCTGAAAATAAGAAGCAACCTATCATCTTGTTTGAACACGGAGGTTATGATACTGGTTACCTTTCTGCCACCTGGATTGAGGAACTATATCATTTAGACAAAATTCAAAGATATTGTCTATACGATAGACCAGGGTACGGGTTGAGCGATTCTCCTCCCGCCCCAATCTCTATTGCGATGGTTGCGGAATCTTTAAGGTACGCATTGATCAAAGATGCAAAAATTAAAGGTCCCTTCACTACAGTAGGATACGACCTTGGCGGGCTATTTACAAGAGTATTTACCGCCAAGAATGTCGATATTGTGGATAGCATGATGCTTGTTGAATCATGGCATGAAGAACTATTGTTAAAAAACTACATTCAAAGATTACTACCTCCAGGCCGTGGTGATGGCGACGATGGCGACGATGGCAATGGTAATGATGGGGATGGCCGCAACCATGATAAGACTTGGTTACCTTCGGAGATAGAAAGGCATAACGAATTTAGATTATGGTGGAAAGGCATTTGGTCGAGTTTAGGATGGAGATTACAGACTTCATGGTTACTAGCTCATCATGGGTCTAAAGAACGTATATATGGGCGTGATATGAAATATCAAGGACGTTTCTTGCGTTCCAAGTTTTTGGAAAGCGTGACGAGTTCAATTCTAAGTTACAGAGATGTGACAAACAATGCAGAATCTTTGCAAAATGTGAAGACAAGCATCGTTAGCTCTAAGGAAATGGTGAAGAAGTCGGCATTATGGGGCGATTGGCAAAGAGATTTGACCAAAATTTCTCACAAGACTCAAGAATGGAAAATAGTTGAAGGTGGGCATGAAATATATAAGTATGGTCTGGGCAAACAACAAACTCAAGAAGTCCTATTAAGATTAATAGGTGAGCTTGGCAAACTAACCGAGGATTAACCGAGTTCTTTACTTTTTTTTTAGTTTTATATGTGAAAGCAAAATTGACTGCCAACGATGGAGGTATTGTATTCCTGAAAACAATAAGTCAAATATGTAAACGGCGCAAATATATAAATACTAAGAGAATAATTAAAATAATATTAAGGTACGAGATGTGGAGTTCGGTGGTTTTTCTTTATTTTTCAAACTGTGTATTTTCTTTGACCTTAAGGATGGCTATCAACATCCTTTGAAGTTTCCATTAAGACGCTAAGTTGATCCACCAGTTGATCACCTTCACTTTCCACATCACTTTCATCTTCCTCGTCACTACTTTCAAAGGAGGCCTCCAAATCACAACTTGATCTACAGTTGGGGCAAACAAATTGCGGATATGAGAGCATGACCAATCTTCTTACACAACGGAAATGCCAGCTATGTGCGCATGGTGATATGAAAATTGCTTGACACGGTTTGATCTTACATAGGCAAATCGAACAATCTTCTTCTTCAATACCTGTAGTTAATTTTTGTAAATTCTGCAAACGCTGTAAAGCTTCTTTGTTGAACGAATTTGCCTTTAGTTTCCATGATCTATTTAGCTCAATCCTCATCCTTACACAACGATAGATTTCTTCCGTGCCACCTCTAAAATCCATTCCTAACTGTAAAATATCACCATCACGAAGAGGGGTATCTTTCGATAAAGAGGAAGCGGGTGAGAGCCTTTGGTGATTTAAGAAAGTTCCACTAGATGATTTCACATCCTTTATATACCAGTTACCTTGAGAGTCAACTTTAAAACAACCATGTGTCCTTGAAACAACTTTGGATTTAAATACAACTGGATGATATTGTTCAGGTATTTTAGAAATTGCATCGCGAACACGCTCAGTATAGCGGCCAATAACCAATTGGGATCCAGGGCCAGCCTTTCTTATAATCGGTTCAAAGAATAAACCTTGATTTGTCGTGGACGAACTATCAATAAATGGGGTTAGTCTTATACTAAAAAGACCATGCTTATCTTTCCTTTGCTTCAAAGTGACCTCATCTACATTGAACATATTGTTTGACTCCTCTGCACTTGTTGCAGGTAAATCCAAATGTAAAATTTCGGTCCCATTTGGCTGGTTTGCAGCATATATCAAGTGACGTAAATTCTTATACATTTCCTGACTGTTGTTAACAATAGTAGATCCATCTGCACCACCGACTATATTTCTCGTTGTAGCCGCTGGCGCCATGGAAATTATCGAGGTTGTGGTATTGTTAGTACCGTTAGGCTGCCGCTGATTCAAAGACTCTTGAACGTTACCAACATTGTTGCCTTCGAAATTATGCGCAGATGATTGCTGGTGGTCTGTGGTTGTAGGGGCAGTGAGAGATATGGAGATGGGGAGTTGATAGTTGCGATGAACGTGGAACTGGGCCGACAGAGGCATTTGTATAGGATGATGCAGACGTGGTTCCTGCTGTTGCGGAGCGGTATCGATACTTTCCATGGCCACACTCATATGTGAGTTAGATGGGGTTGTGCCGAATAGACGCTGATCAGGAGCCGCAGAAGAAGAAGCTGTCTGGCTATTTTGCCTAATTCCGAAGGTATTCAAAAACGAACTGATACCCGACGCCGGACGAGCCCGCTCATTGGATGGAGTACCACTGGCTCTGTTCCTTGGGTTTATGCCACTACTGCTAGTGGTGTTGGCATTTGATGCGGATGAAGAGTTGGACGTCATCGATGAAGTTGGTGCAGTGGGAGCAGGGGTATTAGCAGGGATAGGCGTGTACATTTCCACGGTATATCCTTTGCTGAAAGCTTCAAACGTATACAATGCGTTGCTATACTTTCTCGACTTCTTTTCAAATCAAAATATATGCCCACGTTTGGAGTCATCAAGTATTGTGTTTGAAATTCCACAACAATGGTTGATGCCTTCGCCGTCGACCGTGATACATTAATCTGGCCAAAACAAAAAAAGGAATCATGATAAGATGATTCATTGCTAACTACGAAACGAAGCAATATAAAGATAAGTTTTTGGATTCCGATACATAATCATATAGGCATGAATATATTTTTATATATGTGTACACTGGGGCAAGGGAGATCACAATTTGCTCAAATCAGTGGGCGTCGCCTTAGTGGACACAATTTCGTCGTACAACAATGTAGTCAAAAATTCACTGAATTTCTCGCCTCTGATTTCTGGCAAGAAATACTTAGCGGCCAGCGCGAATTTGTTCTTGTCACCCAATGGACTTGCCTTAGACAGTCTTTCCACTTGTTCTTTTAGAATCTTTTCGGTTAATTCTGGGGTGACCTTTTCTCCCGTGTCCTTTAGAGTAACACCGTGTTTCACCCATTGATACAATTGACAACGAGACACTTCAGCAGTGGCGGCGTCTTCCATCAAGTTGTTGATGGGCACACATCCAGAGCCTCTGAGCCAAGCTTCCATGTACTGCAACCCGATATCCAAGTTTTGTACAATTCCCTCGGTAGTAATCTCACCATTTGGAATTTTGGTTTCCAGCAGATTAGCAGCCGTTACAACGTTTTCAGGAATGAAATAGATTTGGTTTGGTGTTCCCATATTAATGAAAACTTCATTACAAATAGGGGCCAGTGCTGGGTGTGCAACCCATGACCCATCATGTCCATTTGTCAGCTCTCTAATCTTATCATTACGGACTTTAGTCATGGCCTTTTCATTGGCTGCCGGGTCGTCTTTGATAGGGATTTGCGCAGCCATACCACCCATGGCATGAACACCCCTCCGATGACAGGTATTGATTAATCTTTTCACGTATGCATCCATGAATGGGGAAGTCATAGTCACTTGATTTCTATTGGGCAAAATGTGATTAGGATCATTTCTTAATCTCTTGATTGTAGAGAAAATATAGTCCCAACGTCCGCAATTCAACCCACTAGAATGTTGTCTTAATTGATAGATGATCTCTTCCATTTGGAAAGCAGCAGGCAAAGTTTCAATCAACACAGTAGCTCTGATTGTACCCCTTGGGATCCCAATGTAATCTTGAGCTACACAGAAGACGTCGTTCCATAGTTTAGCTTCCAAGTGGTGCTCCATCTTTGGCAAATAGAAGTAAGGACCTTTGCCCAATTTGATTAATTCTTTGGCATTATGGTAGAAATATAAACCAAAATCAAAGATGGAAGCGCTGATTGGTTCATCATCTACATAAAGGTGCTTTTCCACCATGTGCCAACCACGGGGTCTCACGATAATAGTGGGCAAGTTGGCCACATTTCCATTCAATTTGTACGATTTTCTTGGTGTGTCAAAATCGATTTGATTTCTGATCGCGTCGTAGAGATTAACTTGACCGTAAACCATGTTGTTCCAAGTAGGTGAAGCTGAATCTTCAAAATCAGTCATATAGGTGTTCACAGGAGCATTCAAAGCGTTGATCAGCATATTTCTCAATGGAGGCCCTGTGATTTCCGTTGACCTATTAATTAACCCCGGTGCCAAAATTGGACCTTGCCAAGTGGGATCATTTCTAATATTTGCAGTTTCAGGCAGGAAATCCAGATGATAGGAGCCCGAGTCTAATTTCTTCTGAACAACTTGTCTGTTTTCCAATAATTGTTTTCTCTTGTTGTTGAAAGTTCTGTGTAAAAGAACAATGAACTCTAGAGCATCCTTGGTAAGAATATCTCCCACTGTAGTACTAGATGGTTTAAAGAAAGGCTCCTTATCAACATCCACCAGTAATTTGACGTTATCCAAACTGACCTTAACCATTTTCTTAATTCTTTTATGTGCTTTTACTACTTTGTTTAGTTCAAAACAATAGTCGTTATTCTTAGGTACTATAGCATAAGACAAGAAAAGAAAAATAAGGGACAAATAACATTAGCAGAAGTACGGTATATTTTACTGTTACTTATATACTTTCAAGAAGATGAGTTAAATCGGTAGCCAGTGTAGAAAAATAATAATAAGGGTCATCGATCCTTCGCATTTTATTATCCAATTAAAGATACGAATCACGGCAAACTATATTCAAAGCTCATAGATAATCGTCGTAAGGCTGACACTGCAGAAGAAAAGTCATAATTTGAATACTAGCCGGTATGAAACTGTGATTGATTAACCTGGGGTTACCTAAAGAGAACATAAGTAATACTCATGACAGAATCAAAACACAATACAAAATTTATCCGAACCTCGGCCCGACTGCCGGCTCGCCGGGAAAGGGGACAACCGCTTCTATCCGTCGACTAACTTCATCGGCCCAATGGAAGCTATGATATGGGGATTTCCATTGAGCCGATAGCAATGTAGGGTAATACTGTTGCGTATATAGTGATAGTTATTGAATTTTATTACCCTGCGGGAATATTGAGACATCACTAAGCACGAATTTTACGTCTGAGGAAAGTTGAATGATGGCAAAATAACCAGGAAAAACAAATATTGAATCCTTGTGAAGGATTCCACAGTTGTTTAATCCTCCTTAAGCTCACTTAGTATCAATTGTCTAAATAATATTGCTTTGAATCTGAAAAAAATAAAAGTACCTTCGCATTAGACAATGTCACTGCCGCTACGACACGCATTGGAGAACGTTACTTCTGTTGATAGAATTTTAGAGGACTTATTAGTACGTTTTATTATAAATTGTCCGAATGAAGATTTATCGAGTGTCGAGAGAGAGTTATTTCATTTTGAAGAAGCCTCATGGTTTTACACGGATTTCATCAAATTGATGAATCCAACTTTACCCTCCCTAAAGATTAAATCATTTGCTCAATTGATCATAAAACTATGTCCTCTGGTTTGGAAATGGGACATAAGAGTGGATGAGGCACTCCAGCAATTCTCCAAGTATAAGAAAAGTATACCGGTGAGGGGCGCTGCCATATTTAACGAGAACCTGAGTAAAATTTTATTGGTACAGGGTACTGAATCGGATTCTTGGTCATTCCCAAGGGGGAAGATATCTAAAGATGAAAATGACATAGATTGTTGCATTAGAGAAGTGAAAGAAGAAATTGGTTTCGATTTGACGGACTATATTGACGACAACCAATTCATTGAAAGAAATATTCAAGGTAAAAATTACAAAATATTTTTGATATCTGGTGTTTCAGAAGTCTTCAATTTTAAACCTCAAGTTAGAAATGAAATTGATAAGATAGAATGGTTCGATTTTAAGAAAATTTCTAAAACAATGTACAAATCAAATATCAAGTATTATCTGATTAATTCCATGATGAGACCCTTATCAATGTGGTTAAGGCATCAGAGGCAAATAAAAAATGAAGATCAATTGAAATCCTATGCGGAAGAACAATTGAAATTGTTGTTGGGTATCACTAAGGAGGAGCAGATTGATCCCGGTAGAGAGTTGCTGAATATGTTACATACTGCAGTGCAAGCTAACAGTAATAATAATGCGGTCTCCAACGGACAGGTACCCTCGAGCCAAGAGCTTCAGCATTTGAAAGAGCAATCAGGAGAACACAACCAACAGAAGGATCAGCAGTCATCGTTTTCTTCTCAACAACAACCTTCAATATTTCCATCTCTTTCTGAACCGTTTGCTAACAATAAGAATGTTATACCACCTACTATGCCAATGGCTAACGTATTCATGTCAAATCCTCAATTGTTTGCGACAATGAATGGCCAGCCTTTTGCACCTTTCCCATTTATGTTACCATTAACTAACAATAGTAATAGCGCTAACCCTATTCCAACTCCGGTCCCCCCTAATTTTAATGCTCCTCCGAATCCGATGGCTTTTGGTGTTCCAAACATGCATAACCTTTCTGGACCAGCAGTATCTCAACCGTTTTCCTTGCCTCCTGCTCCTTTACCGAGGGACTCTGGTTACAGCAGCTCCTCCCCTGGGCAGTTGTTAGATATACTAAATTCGAAAAAGCCTGACAGCAACGTGCAATCAAGCAAAAAGCCAAAGCTTAAAATCTTACAGAGAGGAACGGACTTGAATTCAATCAAGCAAAACAATAATGATGAAACTGCTCATTCAAACTCTCAAGCTTTGCTAGATTTGTTGAAAAAACCAACATCATCGCAGAAGATACACGCTTCCAAACCAGATACTTCCTTTTTACCAAATGACTCCGTATCTGGTATACAAGATGCAGAATATGAAGATTTCGAGAGTAGTTCAGATGAAGAGGTGGAGACAGCTAGAGATGAAAGAAATTCATTGAATGTAGATATTGGGGTGAACGTTATGCCAAGCGAAAAAGACAGCCGAAGAAGTCAAAAGGAAAAACCAAGGAACGACGCAAGCAAAACAAACTTGAACGCTTCTGCAGAATCTAATAGTGTAGAATGGGGGCCTGGTAAATCTTCACCCTCGACTCAGAGTAAACAGAATTCATCAGTAGGAATGCAGAATAAATATCGTCAAGAAATTCACATTGGTGATAGTGATGCATATGAAGTCTTCGAAAGCAGTTCTGACGAAGAAGATGGAAAAAAATTGGAAGAACTGGAACAAACTCAAGACAACTCCAAATTAATTAGCCAAGATATTTTAAAAGAGAACAATTTCCAAGACGGTGAAGTGCCTCATAGAGATATGCCCACTGAAAGTAATAAATCTATAAACGAAACTGTCGGGTTATCATCAACAACAAATACTGTAAAAAAGGTACCCAAAGTTAAAATACTAAAACGAGGTGAAACCTTTGCCAGTCTGGCGAATGATAAAAAAGCTTTTGATTCAAGCTCCAATGTGTCTTCATCAAAAGATTTATTACAGATGCTAAGAAACCCAATTTCCTCTACTGTATCTTCAAATCAGCAATCACCAAAATCTCAACATCTAAGTGGGGATGAAGAAATCATGATGATGTTGAAGAGGAATTCTGTGTCAAAACCTCAAAATAGCGAAGAAAATGCATCAACTTCAAGTATAAACGATGCGAATGCAAGCGAACTTTTGGGAATGTTAAAACAAAAGGAAAAAGACATTACAGCACCAAAACAGCCCTATAATGTTGACTCATACTCGCAGAAAAATTCAGCTAAAGGATTGTTGAATATTTTGAAAAAGAACGACTCTACCGGGTACCCTCGCACTGAGGGTGGACCGTCAAGTGAAATGTCAACGTCAATGAAACGCAACGACGCTACAAATAATCAAGAATTAGATAAGAATTCAACAGAGTTATTAAACTACTTAAAGCCCAAGCCTCTTAATGATGGGTATGAGAATATTTCAAATAAGGACAGTTCTCATGAATTACTGAATATATTGCATGGTAATAAAAACAGCAGCGCCTTCAATAATAATGTATATGCAACTGACGGATATTCCTTGGCATCTGATAACAACGAAAATTCCTCAAATAAACTACTAAATATGCTGCAAAACAGGTCTAGTGCAATAAATGAGCCCAACTTCGACGTCCGTTCGAATGGAACTTCAGGGTCTAATGAATTATTAAGCATTTTGCATAGGAAGTGAAAGAATAAGTGTTATACGTTTTATAGACACACTGTAAATGAAGGCAGCCGAAGCGATGTAAAGTAAAATACATTGCTAAATAAATAAATAAATACATAACCATTGGAATAGCGAAGCCTTTGACATTTCATTATTCCTCCCCATCGGAATTAATCTCGAACTGATCCAATATTTGGCTCAATTCTTTGTTTTTATTGGTCGCATTTGCCGTAATATCCATGGTATCGACTTTTGGCCAAACCAAATTCTTATCCTTGATACTGGTATTCAATAAGATTAAACAACCATAACACAATTTGACATCACCGTCTTCAACATCGAGGCTATTACTGGCACCCTGTTTGATTTCATTCAACAATTCAACATAATGTGTGTGAGATTGCCCTAATTTTGAATCTTGCCACTGTTTAAATAAATACTTTTCTTCAGTGGTCTCCACAGGATAAGGCGAAGTAACTGTGATCCTATTTAACCAATTGGATGGATTTGTGTATATTTTAGATTGACATATTTGACATTGTGACGGCTTAGCCATACTTGATTTAGGTTGCGTCAATTTATCTGCGGTTCTTAAAACTGTCGATATTATATTTGAATAATCGTTCTGAATATCCTGAAAGTATTTGTTGGTAATTTCGTTGATTGTCATATTTTTTACCAATTTTTGTTGACCAAGTGACGGCAGTGATTTTCTGGCGATCAAGCAATTAGGCTTCACATTAGTTTCTTCAACGTTAATGAGGAACTGTGCCAGATTTCTGATTTGTAAAAAACTTTCAATCTCGACGGATAATAGATCTTTCATAGGATATAGGTTTTTATACTTACATGGTTTATTATTCAAAGTATCAAATGATTCCGAGTCTAGAAACGTCGCTATTTGAGAACCTTTACCTTTTACCACAAGAGAAATAATTACTTCAGATAGCTTTGTCATGGAATGTCCCCACATTATGGCATTATAACCATTTTCGTATGCAAAATGCTTGATCAATTGAGTTTTTATAATCGATATTAAATCAGACCTGGATGAATTATTGAGACAGTATTTGCCTAATATTTCTTTTAATGTTAATATATTGCTATCATCTACTGACTTTGACTTGCTGAAAATCTCAAAATTTTCATTGTCAATGATAAAAGTCGATACTTCCGATGCATTGTTGAAAAATTCGTTAACATCAATAAAATGGACATTAAATATGTTGGATATTTTATTCAGTTGTGACATTTTTTCATTAATCAAGGATTCCATACGTTCTTTGATAACAGAAACATTTTCCTCGGTGAATACCGTGAGTACATCGACGGTAAAGCCTGTACGATTATTGTGTTGCTTAGTTTGTTCCAATAGCAAGTCGTGCACAATATCTAACATAACCAGAGATCCTGAATCAGAATGTGATAAGGGGAGCAGAATCTTAGAGACGGATCCTTCTTTTTCAAATGGGTATATAACTTTAAATAGGTTCCTGAAATATTCATCCTTCATCATTTGTTTCCTTTGTTTAGTACTAACAAACTTGATGAAACATTCATCGCAAAACTTTTCCTTTCTAGACTCAACTGTCGCTGGATTTCTGGCAGATGCAGGGCACCTCTGGCACTCCATAACTTGATAGAATTATATTTTTAAAACTAGGATAGGGATGGACAATAGCAAATACAGAAACCGAAGTTAATTTTATGCTCGTCTCACTCATCTCATCGGTACTATAACAGTTTTTCACTGCGTAACTGAAAAAAACTCCATAATACGTAGATAATGATGATGTAATTAAGTCAACTATTCAAAAATAATAAAGATGACTTTATTGAAAGAAACACTGTGCAGGCAACTTCAAATGTTTCCATAAGGTTCAACAGTGTTATATCATTTCAGAAACAAACATTCAAGGATTAAGTGGAAGGAAAGAAAGAGTTTCATTGCCATTAGTTTAAAATATACAATATCACTGTATACGATGAATAAGATGGCGTTAAACCACCTTTTGTGTTTGGACGACCAGTGGAAAAGATCTTAAAGGAATTAAGAGGAACTCCACCACTCACCATAAAAGAGAAGCAAGATTCGGAAGTGAAATTACAGCTCACATCTAGGTTCTCAATTGCCAATGAAGAGCTTCATTACAAGGAACAAGACAGCCATTTTGGCAACCGTTGCTGCTACAGGTACTGCCATCGGTGCCTACTATTATTACAACCAATTGCAACAACAACAACAACGAGGAAAAAAGAACACGATCAACAAAGATGAAAAAAAGGACACAAAGGACTCTCAAAAGGAGACTGAAGGTGCTAAGAAATCTACAGCCCCATCAAATCCTCCTATCTACCCGGTTTCTAGTAATGGCGAACCAGATTTTTCCAATAAGGCAAATTTCACCGCTGAAGAAAAGGATAAATATGCATTAGCGTTAAAGGACAAAGGTAACCAGTTCTTTAGAAATAAAAAATATGACGATGCTATTAAGTACTATAATTGGGCATTAGAATTGAAAGAAGACCCAGTTTTCTACTCGAATTTATCGGCTTGCTATGTTTCTGTGGGTGACTTGAAAAAAGTTGTTGAAATGAGTACTAAGGCTCTTGAATTAAAACCAGACTACTCAAAAGTTTTACTGAGAAGAGCTTCTGCTAACGAAGGGCTAGGAAAATTTGCGGATGCGATGTTCGATTTGTCTGTATTGTCTCTAAATGGTGACTTCAATGACGCCTCTATTGAACCAATGTTGGAGAGGAACTTGAATAAGCAAGCTATGTCTAAATTGAAAGAAAAGTTTGGCGATATTGACACCGCTACTGCTACTCCAACTGAATTATCCACCCAACCAGCTAAAGAACGCAAAGACAAGCAGGAAAACTTGCCTTCAGTTACATCCATGGCCTCTTTCTTTGGTATTTTCAAACCCGAGTTGACTTTTGCCAATTATGATGAATCCAATGAAGCTGATAAAGAGTTAATGAACGGTTTAAGTAATTTGTACAAAAGATCTCCCGAAAGTTACGACAAGGCTGATGAGTCTTTCACGAAAGCTGCAAGGTTATTTGAAGAACAATTGGACAAGAACAATGAGGATGAAAAGTTAAAGGAAAAATTGGCCATCTCATTAGAACACACAGGTATTTTCAAGTTCTTGAAAAACGATCCATTGGGAGCTCACGAAGACATCAAGAAAGCTATTGAATTGTTCCCAAGAGTCAATTCATATATCTACATGGCATTAATCATGGCTGATAGAAATGACTCGACTGAATATTATAACTACTTCGATAAAGCGCTGAAACTGGACTCAAACAATTCTTCTGTTTACTATCACCGCGGCCAAATGAATTTCATTTTACAAAACTATGATCAAGCAGGAAAAGATTTTGATAAAGCTAAGGAATTAGACCCAGAGAATATCTTCCCTTATATTCAATTAGCATGTCTAGCGTACCGTGAAAACAAGTTTGATGACTGTGAAACTTTGTTTAGTGAAGCTAAGAGAAAATTTCCAGAGGCACCAGAAGTTCCAAATTTCTTTGCTGAAATTTTAACAGACAAGAACGATTTTGACAAGGCTTTGAAGCAGTACGATTTGGCTATTGAATTAGAAAACAAGTTGGATGGTATTTATGTTGGAATTGCGCCTTTGGTCGGTAAAGCCACTTTGTTGACAAGAAATCCAACAGTAGAAAATTTTATTGAAGCCACGAATTTATTAGAAAAAGCGTCCAAACTAGACCCAAGAAGTGAGCAAGCTAAAATCGGTTTAGCTCAAATGAAATTGCAGCAGGAAGATATCGATGAAGCTATTACATTATTCGAAGAATCCGCTGATTTGGCTAGAACTATGGAAGAGAAATTACAAGCCATTACTTTTGCTGAAGCCGCTAAAGTTCAACAAAGAATTAGGTCTGATCCAGTATTGGCTAAAAAGATTCAAGAAACTTTAGCTAAATTACGCGAACAGGGTTTAATGTAAACAGTAAACATAAACTTAAAAACTTTTAGGAGAAGACAAAAACTAAGTAACAAAGTAGACTAAATGACAAAGGAAGAGCAGCAATGACATTGACATCTCACTTTGAAAATTTTTGTTTTCATTTTTGTTTCAATATACACGTATGCATGTTCTAATATATATATATATATCTTTTTCTTTTTCTCTTTCATTCTGTAAATAATTAGCAGTGCGTATAAACCACAACCAATTTTTTCAACCTTGAAGCCCTCGCCAATTTGCGGAGCCTAAAAAAATCTGGTCAAATACAAAAAAGATAGTATATATATCTATCATGAAAATTAGCTTGCATAACAAACGGCAACGAGGAGACCAAAACCAAAACATGTCTGTTTTCAATGTACTCAAACCACTACTTAAAGGTTCAAATAGTTTCAAAGTGAAGCTCAACGGCTTTCTATTCAATAACGTTTCTACAATAACAATAAGAACTTTAATGAAAACTCATAAAGGTACAGCAAAGAGGTGGAGGCGTACCGGTAATACTTTTAAAAGAGGCATAGCTGGAAGAAAACATGGCAATATAGGCTGGTCCCATAGATCATTAAAAGCCTTAACCGGAAGGAAAATTGCCCATCCAGCTTATTCAAAGCATCTAAAGCGGTTATTACCCTATCATTGAAGGTGGAATAATTATGTTCTCCTCTAAACCAAACGCACCGTTAACCCCAAATCAATTGTTTGAGTATTTGCTTTCGGTCTTCATGTATATAAATAAGTATGAAACAATAACCATAAATTTATACAATCGATAATACCTTAGAGAATTCAAGCGTTGAAGTAATTAAATACTATTTCGTCAGGCGCTTGCAACCATCTCGACATCATAATCCTAACCCCTCAAAATGATTGAAAAACTTGTAAATCTTAACGCTCCTGTGATAGTCTATAAAAAAACTGTTCTTTATGGAAGACTTTGATGTATACATACATACATACATATATAAATGTTTTATCAAATCTGGCCTATTTTTCACTTTGGCTGTTGCCGGTAAATTCCTTTTCAATCCATTTGTGCGTGATGTTGTCCCTCTTCAATTCTGCAGTAGGGAAGTAATGATAATTCGTTTTCAGTGAAATAGCGAAGGGCACATTGTCGAAAGTCATTAACCTCATTTTACAATAACTATTATCAGGGATTGTTTTGACAACTTTCAAAAATGTATCTAGATCAGGTGTTTCAATTTCATTG
The DNA here is from genome assembly GCF_000146045.2 of Saccharomyces cerevisiae S288C. Classification (NCBI taxonomy): domain Eukaryota; kingdom Fungi; phylum Ascomycota; class Saccharomycetes; order Saccharomycetales; family Saccharomycetaceae; genus Saccharomyces; species Saccharomyces cerevisiae. Next base: position 397,452 of record NC_001146.8, on the reverse strand, counting down.
ACATGAGTTATGAAGTTTGTGGCAGATATACCGTACTGGAGCGCCGGTGACGATTCTCCCCTGAATGTACAGTAGACACCCTTTGGAACATCAACCATAGCTTGCAAAACAGCATGATGCGGCTTTTGTAAGATACTACCTGCAAATATTACAAAACGGTCGGTTTCCTGAACTTCCACGGTTTTAATTTTCAAATCAACAATATTACCATCACGAACAACTTTAAAATCTAACATGGCTGATGGCAAAATACCATCAGCTGAGCTTACAACTCCATTCAAATCATTCATTTCAGTGACTAATTTTCCGTTCACAGATAAAATGACGTCACCGGTCTCTAAATGAATCTTGTCTTCTGTATAAGAAACTCTAGAAACAGTGATAAACTGTAGCCTGTTATTTGATTCATGTTCCATACGCATGATCCATTCTTCGGGCACACCTCTAATTCTGGCTTGCAGAACGGAAATTGAACCGAACCCAGCATCAACTATACTTACTCTTGGTTTACCGCCATTTTTTAAGATATCTATAACTTCCCTACAGTCCATTATATCTAATCCCATCAAATAAACCTTTTCTTTATTTTCTAATCTTTCGCCTAAAAATGGAAGCCATAAACCTCTTACTGTACCATCATTATCTGTCAAAATACCGGAATTACATCTGGTGCTAACGTTGCAGTCGATAGATATAGCTTCTAAATTAGTGGCACGGTACCTCGGAATTAAATTACTTGGAATACTTACAGAGGAAATATCGGTGACAGTGGTCTCTGAAGTAACAATTCTATCATTCTGGGTAAAACCTATAAACTGAAGCTTATCACCACGTTTCATTCTGGTGGTAGATAGCTTGGGAGTGATTAGTGGAGCCTTTACTAACTCTGGATCATATTTAACAATAGCGAAGTTGTGAGTTGGATGGAGAAATTCTACTGTGGCTGGAACTACAAGGGAATCTGCAATGGTGACAAAAGTATCAAGACAATCATGTGGAACTACCCTTCTGGACACTAGGACATAACCTTTTTCAGCATCAATGATTAAGCCTGATGTTTTTAAAATATCAGCAGAAAGTGAATCCAATGGAACTGCTGCCATTGTAGCCACTGTACATAACGATGATGACAATTTTGCAACTTTTTCATTATTAACAGGAATAGGAATAATTTTGGCCGAACGAGGTTTCAACGCATCGGCTGGAAGTGGATCAGCAACATTTTTGTAATCCCAAATACCAGTTGTATCGTTCCTTGTGTAAACTCTGAATTCATTGCACCAATGACGGTCAATGTAAATAGAAGTAACAAGTGGAGAATGCTGATCTGTTAGATGGTGGTATCGTACAGTAACGCGCTTACGATCTGGAATAGTTTTCATAATTTCAATAAATGTATCTAAGTCGGGGGTTTCCTTATTGTCTATAGAATCCACAATCCAACCCACTCTTTCTTTTGAATCAAAGTTGAAAGACCCTGATGCACTACTTAAAAATACACCCCTGACAGGTAGCGCATAAAACCTTGCCATTTGATATGATAATTCATGAAAAGTCGCACCACAAACCTCTACATAACGATGAGGGGTGATAGCATGTAAATCACCAACAGTGCAGGTGACAGTACATTCGACACCGCCCCTTTGAATAACCAATTGGATTTCCTTCCCAACATTTTCATCTTGAATTTTATCCACTTGCATGAAAGAAGATATGGTTTCACCGTTTATTGAAATTAGAGTATCACCTTCTTTAATTTTATCATAGCCTGGGCCTTCTCTTAAAACGGTTTCTGCTACCAACAGTCCGATATTTTCGGGAAATTTAGCACGAGCCTCACTTTCTCTCTCTGAAGTTAAACCTAATCTTCTACACTCGTCATAAGGCTTCAGCAGCCATTGAACTTGAATCGTACCACGTGTGATAGGTTTGTTGGTTTGGATGCAAATTAACGCTCTAAGAATTCTATCTAACGGTAAAAAAAAATCAGTAGATGCCTCTGTAGAGCCACCTGCCTGTAAAGCCACAGCATACCCATCTATATTTACGACTGGAGAACCACTTGAACCGCCAGAAGCAGATGCAGCAGCTTGAATATATTCTGTATTGAAGTCATTGTATGTCAGCTCACCATATTCTGGAGCGTTCCTGTCAATTCTACTAATAAAACCTGCTAGGATACTTAATTTCTCACCGGCATCATTACCGACAACTCTAATTTCTGAGCCGACCTTAGCCAAACTTGGTTTTAGCGTTAACGCTTTGATCTTAGAATATTTTATGTTTTTCGGATCGAATTTGAGGAACCCAAAATCATGAACAGGATCTCTGTAAATTGGTATAACATCGCATTCTTCATGATTATCGAAAACTACGTAGCCTACGAACGGACCAGGACCAACGACGTGCCTATTGGTCAGAATTATACCTAATTTAGCATCCACGACAAATCCGGTAGCTTCAGATACCAAAGCAGAATCGCAATCGAATGGCGCAACTTGTGAAAAATGAATGGAAACCACTGATTTAACAACGTTGGAGATGGTATTTTGCCATCTTAGATAATTTTCTGAATCTGTGAGTACAGTGTTATTATTATTAGCAAAGTGCAACGGCTCTATAATGATTTCATGGTCTGTATATTCTTCCTCTTGATCTCCGGTGGCGCTTTCCAACTGTTTCCTTTTTACAAGCGATGATTCACCAGAAGTTCCATCGGAAATTTTAGAATGGTCTCTTTTCTTTATATTGCTCAACGATATGGTCATTAGTAGATCTAAAAAACCTTTACTGTACTCTACGTGTGTATTCAGAGTATAAATATCTTCTAAATAAACTTCCGTATTTAAACCCTCGTAGAACTTTTTTATTTACATATAAATTTTTTGAAAGTTTCATATCATCGCCTTGAGGAAAAAAAAAGAAAAAAAGAAAAATTATCATGTCACACGCTGAGATGGCGTCTAATAATGGTAGTGACAGTAAAATAATATTCAATTAAGAAACTTGTTAAATTTTTCTTGCCTCTTTCTAGTTTATCTATGATACATAGCATTTATTATTAAATATTTCAATCGTGACTCTAGGTTCTTGGATCTTGCTGATGCTGATGCTGATACTGGTGTTGCTGTTGCTGTTGCTGCAAAAGTATTTGATGTAATTCCATTACTTGTTGGAAATTACCATTTCCCTGAGGAGGTGCTTGAGGTGGCGGTTGGATGTACATTGGGTTTTGCATTTGATTCATGGGAGGTACGCCATATGGAAGTGGCGGTTGACTTTGGGTCATTGGCATGAACGACTGCTGTGTTGGCGGCGACATATTGTTGTATGCGGGAGGTAAGCTACCATATGGAACAGTGTTGGAGAATTGGGCCGGTGTCGCCTGCCCAAATGGTGGAGGTGGATACTGGAAGTTAGTCGGCTGAGGGAAAGGTGAGTATGGTGGATAAGGCATACCGTTTGGTTGTTGAGGGAAGGGATAATTATTTGCAGAAAACTGTTGTTGGTGGTGCTGTGTGATTGGCACTGGGGAGGAGCCATTCCGATTAGAGGTAGCACTGGATTCACGCTTGATATTTTCACGTGCGTTTCTTGATTTGTACCCATGTTGCATCGGAGCATTACTGCTCATGCCCAACGGCGGTACCAGTTTAGGTAAACTGTTGGCCTTGGGCTGCCGAGCTCTCTTTACCTTGACATTGTCACTATCGTTGGCTAGTTTGCGGTTGTCCCTTTTCTTTCGTTGCCGTTGCTGTTTCTTCATTTTCTTGAAAAGGGCCTCTTTTTCGTCGTCGGAAAATTCTTGTTCCTCTTCAGGTAATTCTTCATCGTACCCATTAGACGCATCAGTACCTTTGTTGCGCTTTAACTCGAAAGTATCTATCCAGTGGGCATCAGGGGTGACTATAAAGGCTTTCTCACCCAAACGCACTTTTAATTCATCGAATAAGTTTTTTTTTGAATCGGGCAACTTAATTCTATAAAATGGGTTTTGCAAGGGTCCAAACACCTCCGTCAACATCCCGATCAAAGTTCTATCCTCGAGACAGAAAATGGAACCCTCTTTTAAAACACGCTTTTCGCCCGACATCGTGGCGTGAATGATTATATTATTTTCAAATGCAGACTTCAAAACACCAATAGGAGTGATGATCGTTTTTTCTGAAATTTCATAATCTTCCGGTAGTTCAGGAACAGTTTCCTCTAGTATTTCGTTCTTCGATAGTATAGGACCGGAAGGTGAAGGGTCTTCGTCTTCGTCTTCATTTTCAATCGCGTCACCACCTTCGTCCTCTCCTTCAACGTCCTGATCTGCAGAATCATCCTCACTACCTGAAGAGCCAGAATCAGAATCAGAATCAGAACCGGAATCTGATTCGGATTCAGAAGAGCCGGATCCTAGGCCTGTTGATCTTTCTGCGTCTGCTACCGGTTCATCGGTCTTCCTCTCGTTCCCACCATCACCTAAAAGACCTAAATCAACATCATCCTTGGGCAATTCCACGTTCAAGTCCTGGTCGGGATTCTCCAAAGCCTTAGAAAACAAGTCATCGCTCATGATTAGCACTGTTTCGACGTGCTATATTGTGCTTCTTCCACTTTCATACCGCTTCATCCTACCTATCATCCTACCATCTTTTTCCTTTACCTTTAAGCTCATCGCCTGAAAAATTTCATGGCCGCAAAAAGAAACGCGCAGACCGTTACCCGAGTGGTAGTGCCTGACTCATTTATGTGCCAACTAAGCATTGCTCGAGAACAAACTAGTGAAAATGTAAACCAGGGAATTTATCATTTGGTCAAAGACCCTGACGAACTAAAACTGTCAAAGGCTGATAACGCAGTAAGAACAGACGGAGGCCTTATACCGCATCTTTGCAGACCACAGTTTCCTATATCTAGTTACAATAGCGCTTGCCGACGATAACCGAGATAACGTATCTTTGCCGCGGGCTATCTCGGCAATCTGCAAAAAAAAAAAACCCCCGCCGCTATTGAAGAAAAGTCTTCGGGAGAACCTGGATAAATACTTGGCATTCCTTAGATCTTGATGCTTTGTCCACTCATATCGGAGCCAAAACTAGACTGTTTCTTCTATATTCTACCAAAGCTGCTAGACTTAGACAAATTTTCTTTTGTTAGTTAAATGTGCGAGTCAGAATAGTATTTTGCATTTGTCACACCACATATTTAAAAGTTTTATCTTTTTCTTTTGTTTTCTCCACTTTTCTTTACTTTTTCTTTAGGTATAATTACGGGGCTTCTGAAAATAAATCTGAAAAATGTCAACGCACTCAAACGACTACTTTTCTGCTTCTTCCGGAATGGTCTCTGAGACATCGTCCGAGGTTTCTTCGATAAACTCTTCACAGCCTGTATCATTCTCTAAGGCTTCTATTGCTGCTCCGGTTCCATGCTCTGATCTACACAGCACCAAGTCGAACGATGCATCGAGAAAATTGTCTATTAGTAGGACGTTAACTAATCGGCTCAACGACATTAAAAAGGCTGTCGATGACGACAACTTGCAGACGGAAGAAAATTCCGCAGACGTTAATAAAATATTAGAATCTAGATTTGACGTGGCCGATGCCATTAGGCTACAGCACAATGAGTCAGTCCAGTCAAAGTTAAACATCCCAGTCACACACACCACGACTGCAGGCGCCTCGTTGTCGGCACCATCTTCCTCTGCTTTCTCTGCTTCTTCTATTCAAAATGATACTACAGAACATAAAGCTTCCATGGACTCCAAACTCATGAGGAATAGACTATATCCGGCTTCCACGAAACACTCCGGTAAGGATCTTGAGGCCCAAGGAATAACCGAATTCGAGCCTGATGAACCGACTGTAAAAAAAGTATTCACCAACAAGTCTACCGGGCAGCTGGAACTGCCCCCCGACGGTGGTTATGGCTGGGTCGTGACATTCTGTGTGTTCTTGACCATGTTTTCCACGTGGGGCTGCAACGCATCCTTCGGTGTCGACCTTGCCTACTACTTAAACCATGATACTTACCCTGGTGCTTCGAAGTACGATTATGCCTTAATTGCTGGCCTAACTGTCTTTCTCGGTCAACTCTTATCCCCCCTTGTGATGGCACTGATGAGAATAATTGGTCTGCGGACCACCATGCTTTTTGGTGATGCTGTAATGCTTGCCGCATATCTCTTGGCCTCCTTTACTACCAAGTTATGGCAATTGTATGTCACCCAAGGTTTTATGGTCGGTTGTTCAATATCACTGATTTTCGTTCCAGCAACAACCGTCTTACCAGGATGGTTCTTGAAAAAAAGAGCTGTCGCAATGGGTGTCTCATTATTGGGTACCGGTGCTGGTGGTGTCGTTTACGGTTTGGCTACAAACAAAATGCTTTCTGACTTTGGAAATACCCGGTGGTGCCTTCGTATCATAGGCATATCGTGTAGCATAAGTGTTCTAGTTGCTATTGCGCTCTTAAAAGAAAGAAACCCTACACCTGCCATAGGATTGAAATCGCCTCGGGCCATGTTTGAACAGCTCAAAGCAATGTTTTCATTAAAGGTTATAACTAAGCCATTTGTGGTACTTATTGCATTATGGTTCATGTTCGCATTATTTGCCTACAATATGATGGTTTTTACTTTATCTTCATACGCAATCTCGAAAGGATTATCATCGCACGACGCTTCCACATTGACTGCCATTTTGAACGGCTCGCAATCCATCGGAAGACCTCTGATGGGTTTAGCGGGAGATAAGTTTGGTAGGGCAAACGTAACGATCGTATTAACCACTTTGTTAACAATATATATGTTTGCGTTCTGGATCCCCGCTCATACGTTTGTTCAACTCATCTTTTTTTCAATTCTAGTTGGCTCATGCGTTGGTGTCGCCAACGTCATGAATACCGTTCTGATTGCCGATATGGTTAAACCAGAAGAGTTTTTGCCCGCTTGGGCCTTCGTCAACTACTGTGGTGCGCCTTTCTTATTGGTTTGTGAGGTGATTGCCCAGGCATTGACGGTGGAGAAAGATAAGAGCAATCCTTACTTACATGCACAAATTTTTTGCGGTTGCTGCTTTATTGCCGCACTAATTTTAATTTCTATCCTTCGTGAATATTCTATCAGGATGAAATTAACGGAAAGACAAGCTATGACAAACGAGAAGTTAAAAGAATGGAAGGCAAGCGAATACGATACCGATTCTGCCGATGAAGATTGGGGTAAATTAAAAGAAAGAAAGACTAAATATGACCTTCTTTTAGGTCCGGGCATTAAAAAATACTTCCTAAGAATGGTATATCCAATGAAGGTCTAGTTCTTTTCGACGACCTGATTCATGTTATATACGCGATAGTTACGTCGCCTACTCATCATATCATTAGTACATAATATTCAATATCTCCGCTTCACCTAATTAAATTTCTTTATTATCAAAAAGACGTAAAGTTAACGCTGAAAAAGCATTCTTTACAGAAAACGACCTTTTTTTAACCTAATATATTTAGCACTGTAAAGATATTCCATGTATCCATATGTAATACACTTTGTGTTGCGGATCCAGGAAAAACAAAACGAAAAAAGAGTCTCTTTACTTGCAAATAAATCTGTAAATCATTTGCTACCATTACAACTTATACATTAAACCTGCGTGGAGGAAATTTATTATAAATGAAAAACGGGACGGGATCATTTCTTAACGGAGCGATTTGCTCAATAAGAAAAGCTCTTCATCGCCATCGTTCTTTAAATCTGCCCTAAAAATATACAGTCTGTCTTTAAAATTTTTATACTGGCTAACAATTTCCTTTAAATTCGTATTAAATTTTCCCAATAATCCGTTAGATGCTTCGTGATCATTGAGATTCATTTTAATGAAGATTTCGTATCCAATGTCGTTCAAATTACAATAAACTTTGACGAACTCGTAAACCGAATTTAAAAGTAAAACCAATGAAGTTGGGTATGGTTGCCCAGAATAATCACCAACGCTTATTTCACTTGTGTTAGTTGCAAAAAGCTTATGAGAAAGAATATTCGTCAAGAACGTGTTATGTACACTTTCTAATTCATCAATATTCAGCGTCTTTTCGATTGCGTGTTTTTGGGGTTTACTGCTTGAAGACTTTGTTAGTACTTCAGCTTTTGGGGTTAAAATCCCATTTAATTCTATGGTGCCATTATTTAATCTAATTAAGTCGAATTGGTTTTGGCTTTTATTCTCTGTGCGTTGCAGTTTCCGGGTCATTTCTTTAAAATTTTCCTCTATAATGCAGTTCAAATAATAAGATTCCATCTTCGAGTTGAATTGCTGGAATTGAGTTCTAAGTATACTGATTCTAGAAAGTTTATTGATAATATCACGGATGAGCGGGTTGTAACCTCTGATTTTCTTGAATGATCTGATTATATCATTACTCTTCAACATTTCCTTTTGATAGAAATAATTGTTCTTTTTAAATCTCCATAAAAAATTGAAAATTCGTAGATACTCTTTCCTGCCAAAAGGACGATTTACGTTTAATACTAAACTCAAAGGGGGGTAGAGGATGTAATCTAAAGTAAAAACATCCCAACCCACGGATCCATGTCCAAGATCGAGTACCCTCGCATCCAATCCATTAATGACAGAACTATTACGGGGACTATTCATTAAATGTCTTAAGGAAGAAAGCTGCACGGCTTCCTGTAAAACCCTTGTTAACTTATAATTTGGCAATGAATCCGATGGTGTCGCGAGAATATCATTGGCCTTTTCTATAAGAGCATCCATAAAATCAGATTTACCCATGAGAAGAATATTCTTTAACGCAAATACCACGTCTCTGTAATGAAACTTCTGATTTAGAATTTGATTAGTATGATTAACAATTTCAGAATATTGATCATTTATAATTTCAAAAAAGTTCGTTGATATTCCCCGATAAGAATTGCTCTGGTACAGGACATGATACTTTTTAGAAAATTCGTTTGTCCATTGAACCTCTTTACAGTACTTTTCTAGGAAGATATACGATTTGCCGATCATGAATATTTTATATGCCAACTCTTTCGGTATGAAGGCCGGAACTCTTTCTTGGTTGAACTCTATAGGAATGTGGTAAATAAAATCATCGTCTGTACCATTTGTATCAGTGTTTTCAGCAATGAAGAATTCTCCATAAGTAGCTCGGAGTAGACCTTTAGTCAACCAATTCATTAAATACTCATAATAAAGAGAAATCATTGAATTAAACAAATTCGTTGCTATTTTTCTTATAGTAAGATCTCCGTGGGATTTGAAAATATTTAATTCAATCAAGAATGTATCTCCGCTCAATTCTTCAAGGTGTTCTGTAAACCTACAGTATATTCGAAGCCTTATTATATTTTCATATATTTCACGATATAACGATTTCAATGACACTACTGTCCCTGAAGAGACCAGATTGTTCACAAATGCTGTGTAGTTTTGTAATTCTTCTGAAATTTCTATAATCAATGCTTTTTTCATTGGAGATATATTCAACATCCTAAACTTCTCCACTTTATAACCCAAACTTTGATATAATAAACCCGCTTCAAATATTAAATGTAAAAGTCCACTCTCAAAATTGGGTATCTTAGACGGAATTTGTATTTGCTCATGATCAAACGGAAATAGTGCCGATGTCGTAGCTAATAATGTATATGATACGTATTTTAGGATATCTTCCTCGGGTATAGTGTTCACATAATAAGGATTTGACAACTGTCTCAAAGTAACAGAACTGTAGGTTGAAGAGGGAACGTAACGATTAGGCGAAGATACCATGGACCTTCTTTCAGAAAATCGGTCCATGTTTTCAAATGAAGCTTCTGTATATATACTTGGAGCCCGCACTGGGCTAAGTAAATGTTCATGGTTAGCAAGGTTCTCCATATTGAGCCCAGATGATTTTTGGACAATTTTTGCTCTGTAATTTGATGGAAGCAAAGATTGAAAGACAGAGAGGTACTTTACCATATCATCGGTGTTCTGGATTCCAAATAAAGCATCGAGAAATTTCTCAATTTTATGCCACATAATTGTTGTTTCAGGCGAATCTAGTGATTGTAATTTGTAAAAATCAATTAAAGGGCCTAATTGAGTTGCCGATTTGGTGGATGATCGCAGTAAATTGACTACATCAGATACAAATGTCTGCAAATGACTCTGCGACAATAATTGAGGAGCCAATGCCTCTATTATACCAAAAAGAGTGGGCTCTAGTTCCATATTGATTTTTCAGCTACAACTGAAATAGACTGTAATATATATTATGGTTATGCTTAGTATTCTGGCTCTTCTATTTCTTATATGCAGATGAAGCCATCAAATGAGTATATTTGTTTGTTTTGTTTAGTTTTGTTTACAAACGCGACGCATCAAAAATCGTTACCCGTATATATTATGATAATAGAAATCCAACAACGGTTGTCCTAGTATCCCACTTGTGATATGAAGATCCAATCATCACCATTGCGCGATCAAATAAACACTATTTAAGGGGTTTTCATGCTCCTCCATTGAAAACTATATAAACATAGGGAGGGATAGGAGATTGTTAATGACAATAACATCGCGCCCCGAGCCTCGGTATCCGTAAGTAGAGATTTAAATATTCAAATACTCGGATTCCTTGTTTAACAGATCTTGGCTGGAACTATTACGGTGTCCATATCCAAGGTCCTCCATAGATATTTCATAGTGTTGAAAATTGTAAAATTGAAGCAAGGCCCGGAGTGCAATTTCTTGACCACAAGCATCGCTCAACTCTCCTGATATATCCTTCCCTGTTACCCAATTATCAGTTAACTCCAGCTTTTCATAAAGGTAAACCCCCGATATCAATTCCATATGCTCGGATTTCCACCTCTTGTTTTTGAATGGTGTGAGTTCTCTTGTTATTTTCAATATTGGATGATACATGTCAAGGTTGAAGAGCCGATAATAGCGTTTAAATAGAATGCCGATGGAGAGGGGCAGCTCCTTTAACCTTTGTGTTTTATTCCCTGTGACTTTTCTCAAGATTCTTAACAGATATGCAAACGAAGGCATAATCTCCGTGTCGACCTCTCCTGAGTCATCTACTGAATAGGATTCACGATAAGACTCGTTAGAGAGAGAACACTCCTTCCAAAATGAATTCGGGGTTTGTACATATTTATTGAAAACCCTCTCTGGATAAACCTCAGAATATTTGCTTAAAATAGATGCGCATGTGTTGATGTATCGCGAATCGTGAATAACTACCGCCAAGTGTTCAAATTTCAAAATATGGCTTAACTTAAACCACTTCAATAACGCATGTAATATGCCCGCTGCTGACTTTAGGGACAATTCCTTAGCTCTCACGATCTCCAATTGGGGTGTCAGCATATTTAGAAGATTTTTATCGGAGACTTCACTTTTCCTATGAAAGTTATTTGTCAAGCTTGATTCCATTGTTTGCAGTAAGACAAAAACAAGAGAGTTAAAGCTCGAAAGGCAGCTCTTATAATATTTGTCAATTCGCTGCATAATGCAAATCGCACTTTTTTCCTCTTTTGAAGAGTTTGCATCATGATTAAGCGCGGCATAATCATATGGCTCATTTTCTAATTGCTGTTTCCAACCACGTTCAGTTATCATGAATAAGTCCCTTTCGTACCAAAGTTGTTTTGTACTCAGCTTAATTTCTAAACTCTCGCTTAATATTCTCGCTGCCTCTTCGGTACTGAATGGAATAACTATATCGTTATCAGGTTTTCTCTCTATATTTAAATCTATCCTATCTTCCAGAGTGTCATCTTCAGATCCTTCATTATCAGATGGATACAAACACGGATATGCCATGTTTGTTTGGAAAGATTTACGAGGTCTAGGACCTTCACCTAAATGCATTAATTGTGGAGAGCTTGGCGGTGAAGGAGCAGGTGTAGCAATATGTTTTTCAGGAACAATGAGCGCCATATTTAGAGGATTCTTTGATTTTGGACGAGGAATTTCCAGAAACTGGGAAAGAGATTCTGATTTGTCAACATCTTTAGGTAAGCCAGAACTGGGCATATTGTAATCAGGAAAACGGGAAGTAATGTCCTCCCTGAATGCTTGATAATGTAATGGGGAGATAGAAAGCTTTTCTGGATGCTTTGATGGATATGTTAAGCCATGGAGATTATAAATAGATGATTTGGTCTGTTTGTAGACAGAACTGTCACCAAATTGTAATACAATAAGCTTGAAGAGCAAAGAAATCATATTTCTTATGCGCATAGCTAATCTGCTATTCCACCTCCAATTTTCAATATACTTTGTTAAAAATTCCAACAAATCTGTTTTCTCAAAAGCGTCGATAACAACATTTACTGCTTCCGGATTTTCTCCTCTACCTTCTATACAAATACTGCATATGAAGTATAGGATTGTTGACGAATGAAATAGCAAAATTGTTTGTTTCTTTAAATTTCTGTTGTCATCCCTACAACTTATTGCAATCTTCTTGAAGGCATGAACAATTTCTTGAATATGAGGAACAAGCATTAAATTGTTGCGTCGTATAATCTTTGTATGCTCACTTTTGCTATTCGTAAACGCAAAGCATCCCATAGAAATATATGATAATGCGAGTAAATTAGATGCTAAAGAATTGGGGATGTCTTCAATTAAACATTCAACTACGCTCGCAGCATAGTTTTCATCATCAAAGAATAATTGTGGTTGCGTAATTTTCTGTTTAAACAGAGTCTGTGTCTGTCCAAAATGCATATAATCAGAGCTGCAAAACCATTCCGACAGTTCATCTTCCAAAGAATAAAACATCTTCAATTCCCAGTCCACTGCTCTTTGTAAAGCATAAGGTGCACTTGATCTTTCCTCAAGTGAAGCTGCGCACTGGTCAAGTGATTTCTGAAATTCTTTATCTACCGGCATATTATAATCAACTTCGCCCTTTTCATTGATAGGAACATGCTTGCCATCAGAAACCTTATTCAAATCAAAGCCATCCAGTTCATCTACATTAGCAAATGATTCATCCTCATTCTCCTCTTCAGCTTCTTCAGCATCGTCTTGAAATTCAACGGCGTTATCAGTATTATTATCTTTCTCATTATTTCTATCCTTATTAACGCCATCATCACTGAACTTAAAATTATCATTTTCATCACTACTATCTTGCTGTATATCTATGGTACGAATATCTCCCTCAAGACCTGATCTTGCCTTGAAGGTTAAGGCACTGATATTTCCATCTGATTTATTTCTTTTATCGGCATGAAAACTGTTTCTTCCCATGTTCAGTTTACCGCGCAACATGTTGTCCAAATCTTTTAGCAGTTCTTCGTTGCTCAATGTTCCGACCTGTGGTTCTTTATGTGAAGTGACTTCATCTTTGTACTTTAGATTGCCTTTGAAACTAGAGTTTCTCTTAAGATCTTCTAAAGACACAGACCTTATAATGGGGCCTTTGGAATGAGATCTTCCACTAGCATTCATTTTAGCGAGGCTTATAAATGAAAATTTGTCACTTAACCTTCTTCTTCGGCTATAAATACTAATAAAATTTCTCTACAATGCCTTTCAACCTACTCCTTGGTTCTCATATATTTCTTCCTGTTTCTAGAATGGCGTTTTGATTCATATAATTGACCGCTCCAAAAAATACCTGCCAGTAAATTAAAGTACCATACAAGAATATTGAAGAAAAGGAAAAGAATACATAATATAGAAAAAAGCCTACCAAAACAAACCAATTCACAATAAATATAACACTTTTAACTAAGTTTAACGAATGAATGGATTTGACGAAATGCATAAACCTATATAATTTCCCATTCCAATTTCAGTGCCTGAAATAATTTCAAGCCGTGAGTGCTGAGCTCCCCAAAACCGTCCAGCTCTTGCCAGCTTATGGTTGTCCCAAGCATTTCGTCTCTCTTTAACCTCTCTACTTGAAAGTAATCTGGCGAAGAATCGTCTTTAATTATGTGCATCAAAGTCTCAAGGTATATATTCAGCCAACAGCTGGCGCATGAAGTCCAAGATATTATGCTACTGGCGGCTTTGGACTTGCTGGTCCCCAGGGTAAATTCTATACGACAATCATTTTCCAGTGTTAAGTAGTCCCTACCAAAAATGAAGGTCATATTACCACCGCATTCATGCGCCATGATATCTGAATATACTACTTTTCGGGTTAGGAGGGCATTTCTATCATCGTTGTAGTGTTGAATCTTAGTAGTTACAATAGCAGACTCGGAAGTGATTAAGCTTGATGGGCGGAGGAACGTCATTTTAGCAAGCCTGAATTTAAATTTGAATTTTACCGCCTCATTAGAAATTCCTTCTTGGGCTGCTTTTTCATGGGTAATAAAAAACTCATGGTACCTTAAGTATCTTAATTGAGAGGGTATGGTGACGCCATTCGTCATACCATACTTGAATCTAGCCTGCATGAATATCAATCTTGCTTCTCCAAGAGGACACTGCAAGTATTTCATGAGGTATGCTACTGTTATCATACCAGATCGGCCTTTCCCCATTCGACAATGTAAAACAGCCACTCTATTCTTCGAAACGGACAGGTAATTTTCTATACCATCTACAATCTCTTCCAGCAGTTCAAATGGCGGTGGAAAATGATCTAGCCAACCGATCCTTTCACAAATTACATTATTGGTTTCTTCTTCGACCAAGGTCCTTGTTTCGAGATCAATGGGTGATATTGGTATCTTTCCATCATTAATCAGCGTCGAACGTAATTCTTGAATTTCAAAATCTTTGCTCTCAAACTTGGCAGCGATACCAATAAGATCATTATCTTTATAATCGCTGTCTTCTTTCTCACCTCTAAAATTAAAAATTCTAAAATTTCCCTTGCCATGGTACACTGTTAGAAACAATATTAAGTCATCCAAGCTATTCCTATAAAGCAGTTTTGGATACGTGTTTACCGGGTATGAGCAGACTATTAGATTAACTAAAATATATGATATATCTAATCTCAAACCTATATCGTTTTTAGTTTTTTTCATTGGTAAAGACAATATTTTCTTCATCAAGTTGACTGGTTTCCATTTAAGGAAGCCTTTTTCCATTTCTAATTCACTCCCCTCCTCTCTCATTTACACCAAAAAAATAATTTCAAAAATCGGGATGGTGTTATCAATATTGTGGTTCTGAAATTGTCTTATTTAAGTTATCTATCGAGGTACACATTCTTATTTTTATTGTTTTTACTTTTTTTTTTTTATACTTCTCATCGATTTTGTGGCGCTTTCCTAATCCTTACAAAGCTTTAGAATCTCTTGGCACACCCAGCTTAAAGGTTTCGCAATTGGAGTGTCATCATCATTTATGAACTCTTTTATATTCTTTGACTTCCTTGGGTCTAGTAAACCTTCTACGTCTCCATTAACAAATAACTGCGCATGATTTGCACGATAAGATTCATACACAAATTCGTCGAAATAATACGGCGGATCCACCCAGAAAGAATCCAAAGTCTGGTATCCTTTTCTGGAAGCCCTCCTTTTTTTTAGTACTTCATAGGGAGCACGCACTAATATCTTCAAATCAAATTTTTTTGATATTCCAGTATTATTGAAAATCATAAACCCATCTACAATTACAACTTCATATTTGTCGTCATTAATAGAGTCATACTTAGCCTTTAACTCGTCCCAAACTTGTCTATCAATGTGGAACTTTGTAAAGGGATCATCTACGTTGTTATTGTGTATAAGTTTGGTGGCTATTTTACCAGTTTGTTTGATCACATCTAATTCTTTACCGAAAAGTTTAAAATCAAGAGCTTCTGGCGAATCCCAATTTTGAATGTTATATTTAGCATCTACTGGCACTTCATTATCATGTTTGTAAAAGTCATCTTCATGAATTAATGTAGCCTTCGTGAATAAACTTGCTGTAAGTTTCGCAATTGTCGTCTTACCACTGGAGGAGCATCCACTCAATGCAACTAATATCACTTTTTTCGAAGTCATATTTTGAGGTTCTACTCTAGCTCACACTTCGATAGCTTTTGCACGCTATTTTTTCCCTTACTCTGATAAACTATCGGAACAGCCTAAAATGCAAGTTGGTTTTGTTTCTCAGACCAACTGCCGTTCCTTTCCTGCGTGTATTGTTTTTCTGTTTCAAATGAGTCAACGGCAACGATCGTTCAATGCAAATCTTCGAGTATTTAAAAGCAAATGTAAGAAAATTTATATAGGTTAAAGTTATTGTTTACATTTTGACTCCATCTTCTTATCTGACGATAACTTCAGAAATCTTTTTATGTCAGATATATACTCAGGTGCTAATGCGAATTGCCCGAATAGTGAAGCATTTGCATGTCATACAACATCTCGCTGATTTACCAAATAACAAGATTTCCTATTGCATAAAAATTGATCTTGTGCAATCCTTCCTATATTGTTGTTTCCTATAGTCCAGTTCTATTACTGAAACTTATCGATTAAAGTGCATGTGAAAATTCGCGGGAAGTGACGTTTTTTTTTTTTTTTCTTTGGCGTTCTGCCAATATGAAAGATTAGATAGCAAAAGGTTAATGGATACTGAATTCATGAATTTGAAAATCATCTACCATGGATTCGAAAACAGTATTACTAACTGATTCAGGGGAAACAATGGGATTCTTTATTCCTCAGAGTAGTTTGGGAAACTTGAAGCTTTACAAGTATGTTGCTTATCTTATTGCACCCTAAATCTTCTGTGGCAAGAAAAATAAATACTAACTATTGTAACATTAAATTACTAATCTGACTTTAGGTATCAAAGTGATGACCGCTCTTTCCTTTCAAACCATGTATTGAGGCCCTTTTGGAGAAAGTTTGCGACTATTTTTCCACTATGGATGGCACCCAATTTGGTAACATTATTAGGGTTCTGCTTTATTATATTTAATGTGTTAACAACACTTTACTACGACCCGTATTTTGACCAGGAATCGCCACGTTGGACCTATTTCTCCTATGCTATAGGTTTGTTTTTATACCAGACTTTTGATGCTTGCGATGGAATGCATGCACGTCGTACAGGCCAGCAGGGCCCTCTAGGGGAATTGTTTGACCATTGTATTGATTCAATCAACACAACTTTGTCAATGATTCCTGTCTGTTCCATGACAGGTATGGGTTACACATATATGACCATTTTTTCACAATTTGCGATATTGTGCAGCTTTTACTTGAGCACATGGGAAGAGTATCACACCCACAAACTTTATCTAGCTGAATTCTGCGGTCCTGTTGAAGGTATTATTGTTTTGTGTATTTCTTTCATTGCAGTCGGAATTTACGGACCTCAAACCATCTGGCACACTAAAGTAGCGCAATTCTCCTGGCAAGATTTTGTGTTTGATGTTGAAACCGTTCATCTAATGTATGCATTTTGCACAGGAGCATTAATATTTAATATTGTCACAGCTCATACAAACGTCGTGAGGTATTACGAATCCCAATCGACCAAATCTGCAACTCCAAGCAAAACTGCAGAAAATATAAGTAAAGCAGTAAATGGTCTTTTGCCATTCTTTGCATACTTCTCTTCAATTTTTACCTTAGTCTTGATTCAACCATCTTTTATTTCTTTGGCTTTAATTTTATCGATTGGTTTTTCGGTTGCCTTTGTAGTTGGTCGGATGATTATTGCTCATTTAACCATGCAACCATTCCCAATGGTCAATTTCCCATTTTTAATCCCAACTATCCAATTGGTATTGTACGCATTTATGGTTTACGTTTTAGATTACCAAAAAGGAAGCATAGTTTCTGCATTGGTTTGGATGGGACTCGGCTTGACACTTGCTATCCATGGAATGTTCATCAATGATATTATCTATGACATCACTACCTTTCTGGATATTTACGCTTTATCAATTAAACATCCAAAAGAAATTTAGCTTTCTTGAAATAAAACTGAAAGTTTTTTATTTGAAATATGTACAAGTTTATACATTTGTTTAAATTAACCTAAGGAATGCTAGATAAAATGAACAGAAAAGGTAAAAAGGCAAAAAAAAATGTTTCGCATCGGAAGTTCATAGAAGTCTGAATGGGTACACTATGACTATGTATTGATATAGCGGTTTAAAACGAAGATTTTTTTTCTTCAACTTTACTCTAAAGCAATAAATAGAACTGTGCAAACAAAATAAATTGGTTAGTTAGTGTCCCATTGGAACATGTATGGCTCCTTTTCTAAAACCCTCTCTTTTCTTTTACATCATTAAAATTAATTGGCTGTTGCTGCAGCATCTTTTTCACCTTGGGCCAATATGTTATTAGCATCACTTTGTAAATCAAATGTCTTTTCCATTTCGATTAGCTGTTGTTCGGCAAGTATAGATAAGGATAGTGGCACACCGAGTAACAAAGCAGTGGTGGTCAAAGTCCAAGCAAGGTTTCCGGATTTTGTGAAAGCATTTCTCACAAAAGAGCTAGTAAAACCAAAAAAATTAGAAATTGTTTGTCTCTTACCTGGGGGGACAATGTCTTTTAAAGCAACGATTCTGTCCAACAATGTTTCATTTTCATCAAATTCATCTTCAAAATCACTATCAGAGTCATCTTCATCATCGACAACGTCGTTGTTTGTTGCAGAAGCCTTTTCTTCCACGATGGCCTGATTTCTGGAAAATTGTGGTTCGTCTAATTGAACGACATCGTCTTTAATTTCAGTTAATTCGACCATTTGAATGATGCTTATTTTGGGGTATATAGTTCCGTTTTGACCTCTTTGGTTACTTCGTATTACTCCAAAAGTTACTCACTACGGAGTGGAGTATGTTGATTGAAATTGTCTAAAACGGGTTCAGTTTTCGCCGGCATAATCGTAATACTTATATCGCTCGACACGATTGAAAGGAATATGTAAAGGTTCAAACATCAACTATGTTTCTATTCTATATTATTGTACAAATTAAGTAAACGTTTAGCTATAAAAGGGTTTGACAAAGAGTAGAACGCTTAATTTGCAGCCTTTTTAGACTTTCTTGGTTTTTTCATAGCTTTCATCTCTTGTCTATAGATATCTTCAGCCTTTTCAGTCGTTCTCTTTTTACCAGTTTTTAAACTGACGACGCCTTTGGCCTTGGCAGCTATTTCTAAAGATTTTTGAGATTCAGCCCATTCCTCACTGTTATCATTTATGGCGTATTTATCTAAGTTCAAGGAGTTGATTAGCTCTTTTTGTTTTTCCCTCATCGCCTGAACGGCTTCAGAACCGGCTTCTTCTAAATCTTCTTCCATTTGGTCCAGTGCTTCTGCAGCGTTGTAATTTTTGATTTCTTCACCATCCATTTCAGCAATAGCATCATCTTTGATATTTGGTAGAGTTTCTTCAATTGATTGGCTTAACAGCTGACGGAAGTACTGAGACATTTTTCTCATGATCTTCGCAAACATAGCAATAGTTTGATTGGAAGGTAAATTCAATTCCTTGGCAATAGTGTCGATGTTTTTACGCTGTAACCCTATAGCCAACAGGATAGCACTCTGGACGCTTGATAGTTTTACTGAATCTCCCATTTTATCGCCGAAGTACAAAAGAGCAAGCATGGGTATCATATCACCGATAACGTGATAATCTAGCAAATTATTTGAGTAGCTATCCAATCTTTTCAAGTCAAATGGAGAAAAAATGTCATCCAGATGCGTCCGCGTCAATTCTTTATTATCATGCTTTTCGTCATCAGACAAATCTTGTGCTTTCTTACTACTTTCAATGACACTTAAGGCTTGAACGGCAGTAAACTTATGAAAATCATAAGAAAGAAGCGACAGAAATCTTTTACGGAAATCTTTGGCAAATTCAACGAGCCAGTTTGATTCTCTGCCTTCCAAAACGTTCAACATAACACAAGTATGTTCACCAGTTAAATCGTTTGCGGTTTGACGTAAATAAACAGGAACAAAGCTGTTATTCTTCCAGAATTTATGCAACGATTGCGTTAAACCATATGAAACACCCAAATAATGTAGATAATGAGGAGGCTGTTCAGAAAGTTTTAATAGTAGAGGTGGCAACGTTTTTGCGTCTCTTAATTTAACGTCATCCTTTAATAAATTAGTTTTGGCCAGTTCCTTATCGCTCACCCTCTTTATAGAATAATCCTTAGGACGAACATCTTCAGACATGTCAGTGAATTTACCCTCGAAATAGTCTCTCAGTAATTCAATTGCACGAGAACCATAGCCCATGGATGCGTATTCAGGATTAGTGGCAATTCTGACGATACGAGCACCACTCAAACTAGCGAATTCCTCGTCTTGGAATTGTTGAGAGATCAGCCATGGGATTAAATCACCACCAGCTCTTTGGCCTCTCGATAATGAATTTCTGACACTCTCCTTACTGATTTCACCTTCCAATGCAATTTGAATGACACATAGAGGGTCAGGGATCCTGCCGCCATCCTTTGGATCAATTGGTGGTAAAAGAACAAATAGTTTGTGCGCTGGGGCGTCACTCATCAGTTGTAAGTCGTTTGGAGAATTCTTGTAATGGGATGAAACGTACAGTGCCATCATTTTTTCCAGGAAATTTTCTGAGACAGGATGATAAGAAAATAGAGTATCTCTATTGACAACAAATAGATTACATTGGGATGGGTGAGGAGTTCCTCTTGTTGCAAATCTTGGGTTTTTAATTAAAGTAACATCTAAACATAAGAGCTTGTTTAACCATTTTTCAATTGGGTCACCAGGAGCATATCTGATTGGTTCGTCCAAGGAAATTTCACGTAATTGACGGGATTGAGAATGTAAGTGAGAGTCTTTTTCCTTATTATCTCTCGAAACAACGGCGGTTTGAGTACTTTCCCGACCGGATGTGTTGTTTTGATTACGCAATTGCTGAATTAACTTCAGAGATAAAGATCTACCCGTACCTTCGTAACCATTGATAGTGGATGCCATGAAGACTAGATATGGGCCCAGCAAGTTCTTGACGATTGGCAAAGGAATAGCTGCAGCTTCATCAATGACAACTAATTCAGCTTGGCCCAGAACTTGATGGTCTTGAGGAACAATATATTGAATCGTTTGTCTGTGATCTCTTTTAATATCAACTCTCACAATGGCTTTGTTGAAGTCGGGGTTCGTAGATTGAATGATATCATAATCAATGTGTTCTTGGTAACCTAAGGCATCGAATCCTTTGAAAATAAACTCAAATAGAGTCTTTAAATTTTCGGGAGATGGAGAAGTAACAAAAATATTAGAATACCCGTGAGAAACGGCCGCGGCAATAGAAATACCTAAAGCAGCAGACTTACCTCTACCTCTTCCAGCTGTTAGTGCAACTGTGAAATTCAAAGTTTTTTCCGAAATGGCATCAATGAAAGAAAGAATAGCGTGGGCTTGATTGACAGTTTTGGATAGAGAAACCAATGAACCAGCTGGTTGGACATCTTCTAAGGATTCTTTTAATTCTTGCAACTCTAATTGCTTTGGAGGCAATTCGTCATCTTCCTTAGGAGGTAGTGGTTTCACGTTTTTGGCACCAGATAGCGGTAGAACATTTAATTCATCATCAACGACTAAACAGTTTGGATTTGAACCTAAAGAAAGTATGAATCTTTCGTTAAATCTTGCAACAACGTCACCATGAGCCTCAGTACGATAACGGGCGTGAACATCCATAGTCATGGTGTACAGTTGCTTTAACGATGACATTGATTTCAATAAAATAACCACAATACCACCACCTTCTACAGTTTCAATGGTTCTTGCTAAAAGATTTGGGGTTAATGCCTCGAAGTCCTGAAGAATACACATACCATAGGTATTACCCAATATTTTCTCACTCTCTTTGTAGTATACATATCTGATATTTTGGTTAGAGATAAAAGATTCAAAAGGGTCCATTTCATTCACTTCCCTTGTACCTCTTTTAATTTCTTTCTTAATTTTATTCTCTCTTTTTTTTCTGTGCGAAGTGAATCCTAGAAGCTTCTTCTTATAAGCCCATAAGACGGACTTGTTCATCTTAAGGTCAGCACTCATCATCAAATAATGTAAATTTGGGAGCTGGTTACGTGCCCTGTCCCCAACGATGACAAATATGGACCTTTGTTTGGTTTGAACACCATTCCTGATCAGTGACGGGATTCTTGAATCGATAGCTTTTTTGGCCATTTTCTCCTTGTTTTATAAGTCTCTTATAAGTCTTTGCAAGTTAAAAACTAAGAAATATAAAAGGTGACTTGGCTTATATACTCTATTGCGTACTTTATTTGAGATAAATACAGAATCTCCATGCATCTTCAGCACCTCATCTCATCTCATTGTATCTTGGCTCTTCATTTTTTTTTTTCAAAATTTTTCACACGATTCCGGGTAAACTATTACTTTTTACAACTAATTCAGATATACCTGGGAAGTTACAATGGAAAACATGCAATGTTCGGTCTGGCTTGTATCATTTGATTGGAAAAGCGAGCATCGGTTGATACTGAACACATCCACATGCGTAATCATTAAAAAAAATTTTTCAAATTGCGAACTCTGTGGATCGAACACAGGACCTCCAGATGACTTGACCGAAGTTTTTCTTCAGTCTGGCGCTCTCCCAACTGAGCTAAGTCCGCTTATTTTTCTGAAACCTTTTCCGCCTTTTTGTCGTCCCTAGGAATTACTTTTGATGCACTGCCAATCTGAGGGAAAAATGACGTTTAAACGCACGAGAATGTGCAATTAGATGTAAGTCCATCGAAGCCTAGAGAAAGCGGTTCCAACAAAAGACTGTGGGCTCTGTTATATCATCATGTCATCTACCAGTGATAATAATGCTAATAGTGCAAGAGAGAAAAAACCACTGAAATTCGTGTCAGAAGGAGTTGGTAATGTAGAGGCCCAGAGGATACGAGAGCAAGTGGAGCAAAAAAAATATGAAGCGGAATATAAAAGGAAAACCAGGAAGTCCCTGCGAGATCAGCTTAGGTCTAATGCTATTAGTAAACAAAAACAATATAACGGTTTGGTGAGAGACCGTGAAAGTTTTACTAGGTTGAGTAAAGAGGACCTGGAATTTTACCAGAAGAGCAAGAATGAGTTGCTAAAAAAGGAAAAAGAACTGAATAACTACTTAGACGTCAAGGCAATCAATTTTGAAAAGAAAAAAAAAGCATTACTAATGGAGAACGATTCTACTACTAATACAGAAAAATATTTAGAGACCGGCACTAGTTTGGGCAGTAAAACACAAATAAAGGGCGTAAAGACATCCAGCCCTAAACCAAAAATCAAGGTATCCATAAAAAAATTGGGTAGAAAACTGGAGAACTGATGTGATGGCCTACACACTTCGTCACAACTAGAGCTTTATGCCAAGATTAAACTTCAAGTTATATAAATTATGTAAACATTGGACATACAAAACTCGGAAACTCTTTTTCTATTCATCTTCCCTTCTCGTACGTGCCCACGGAAGCAATAAAAAGAACCGAAATAACCAACACCCGTAACGTCAAAGCATTCATGCTTAGAATGGAAACCATTTCGTGGAATGAAATGGCAAATTGATCACATTGATTGCTCGTTCCACTACCTGTGTCCGCAATTTTTTAATGGTCATCACAGCCCCTGCTGACTAAAGTTCCTCGGATCCGCTTACGGTTGTCGCGCGGTTCCGCCCCTGCGTACTCTTAGTACCTAGCATATGGGCTCCCTCCGTTGGATTGGCATCGATTAGTAAGGACAGATGTTAAGGATTTAAGACCGTTTTTAAGGTATTTCGGCAATGCTTCGATTTAAAAGGAGAGAGTTTTTTTTTTGCCGTTTTCTTCCTCTCACTTCTTGATTAGTACTGTAATTCTAGTTGAAAAAAAATCGTTAACTATACACAGCAAAAAGCAATATCATACTGCATATCAAGCATGTCCGCCTCGATTCCAGAAACCATGAAAGCCGTTGTCATTGAAAATGGCAAGGCTGTAGTCAAACAGGACATTCCAATTCCTGAATTAGAAGAAGGATTTGTTCTAATTAAGACTGTCGCCGTTGCCGGTAACCCTACCGATTGGAAACATATTGATTTCAAGATTGGTCCTCAAGGTGCCCTCTTAGGCTGTGATGCAGCCGGCCAAATCGTAAAGTTGGGCCCAAATGTTGATGCTGCACGCTTTGCCATTGGTGATTACATTTATGGGGTTATTCACGGTGCTTCAGTGAGGTTCCCCTCAAACGGTGCCTTTGCTGAGTACTCTGCCATTTCATCCGAGACTGCTTATAAACCAGCCAGAGAGTTTAGATTGTGCGGTAAAGACAAGCTACCAGAAGGCCCCGTAAAATCTTTAGAAGGGGCAGTATCCCTCCCAGTCTCATTGACCACGGCTGGTATGATCCTTACACATAGTTTTGGCTTGGACATGACATGGAAGCCCTCCAAAGCGCAAAGAGATCAACCCATCTTATTTTGGGGTGGTGCCACTGCTGTTGGCCAGATGCTTATTCAATTGGCAAAAAAACTAAACGGTTTCAGCAAGATCATCGTCGTTGCTTCTCGTAAACATGAAAAATTGTTGAAAGAGTACGGTGCAGATGAACTTTTTGACTACCACGATGCTGACGTTATCGAACAGATAAAAAAGAAGTACAACAACATTCCTTACTTGGTGGACTGTGTCTCCAACACAGAAACTATTCAACAGGTGTACAAATGTGCCGCTGATGACTTAGACGCTACGGTCGTTCAATTGACCGTTTTAACCGAAAAAGATATCAAGGAGGAAGACAGGAGGCAAAACGTCAGTATTGAAGGAACCCTTCTATATTTGATAGGAGGTAACGACGTCCCATTTGGCACGTTTACTTTGCCAGCAGACCCTGAATACAAGGAAGCCGCCATAAAATTTATTAAGTTCATCAATCCAAAAATCAATGATGGTGAAATCCACCACATCCCAGTGAAAGTTTACAAGAACGGGTTAGATGATATCCCACAGTTACTTGATGATATTAAGCACGGGAGGAATTCTGGCGAAAAGTTGGTTGCCGTCTTGAAATAAATAATCTATAGCTACTTATGTATATAGCGCTTGATCATTCTGTTTACCTCCACATTATAGTGCCGTTCAATTCCCCTCACCCGCCTTAGTCTTTTTCGGGCAAAAAAAATTGCCGGAAGAGAGACGTCGTTGAAAGAATTTGGTGGATAAACTCGTGAAAGCTTAAAGTAAGGCCTTTCACCTAAACTCGAGTATAAGCAAAAAATCAATCAAAACAAGTAATAATGTCTGAAGTAATTGAAGGTAACGTCAAAATTGACAGAATTTCCCCAGGTGATGGTGCCACCTTCCCAAAGACAGGTGACTTGGTTACCATTCATTACACCGGTACCTTGGAGAACGGCCAAAAATTCGATTCCTCCGTTGACAGGGGCTCTCCATTCCAATGTAACATCGGTGTCGGCCAAGTCATCAAGGGTTGGGATGTTGGTATTCCAAAGTTGTCTGTTGGTGAAAAAGCTAGGTTAACCATCCCTGGCCCATATGCTTATGGCCCACGTGGTTTCCCAGGTTTGATTCCACCAAACAGTACTTTGGTTTTCGACGTCGAATTGTTGAAGGTCAACTAAAAGCAAAGTACTATCAATTGAGCCGCCTTTCTGCTTTTTATTTATGTTTATGGTAAGTATCTGAGCCTTAATTGAAATAGATATATAATTACAAAAGATTAGACAAGGAGAAGCATACGTATATTCTATTTCTTCATTAAGGTTATTTTATTCTATATCTGCTACACTACATTAAATACAGATACCTCTATGGAACGGATGAGCGTTTATTATCGCGATCTATATATGAGCAGTGATTATTTTTTATTTCGTAGCCTGCTGGAAACTCTTGTGGCAGGAGGGCTATTTTTACGAGAGCCTGCCTTCCGCCTTTTCCTTTTCGGCGAGGTTTCATTGCTAGTATTACCTGTGGATGATGAATGCCTAGTTCTCTTTGCTAATGGTTCATTTTTGTCCTTAGAATCCTTTTTGGTATCATCCTGTTGATCATCTCCTTTTTTGTTTTCCGTTTTTTTCTTTAAGTTGCCCCCTTCTGATTCAATTTGTTTTCCTTTACCTTCTGCCTCACGTTCAGACTCGTATCCCAGTTCTTCGTCAACTCCTTCGTCAACTCCTTCGCTTTCAGAGCCATTGGTATTTTCATAAGAGGTGGATTTTTCACGCTCATCATCACCTTCTTCGTTTTCGTTTTTTTCCTTATCTACTTCTTCATTGTGGGTTATTTTTGGCTCCTGGATCTCCTCTTTCTTTTCTTTCTGTTCTTCGTCTTTCGTATTATCTTCTTCTATCTCTTCCTTTTCTTCATCTTCAAATTTAACTTCCTTACTTCTTTTCAACCTTTGAGATTTTCTTACTGGAGCTGCTGTTTTATTTGTACTTTTCATTTTCTGTTCTTCTTCACTCATATGTTCCCTCTGGAGTTCCTTTTCATCGCTTTGCACCTCCTTAATGGGTTCTTTCTGGACGTCTATGGGGCTATCATTTTCCTCTGTATGATATTCAGGCAACTCTTTCACTTTAATTGTCGCATTTTTTTCCTGTTTATTGTTGTCGTTCTTTAGGTCTGTAGAAGGACTTTCCTTTGGAATTGTACTATCTTTCTCATTCATATCTTCAACTCGAGGATACTCTTCGTTAGAGTTTGGACTTTTTCTTGCATTTTCTAAGATCAACTCACCGTATTCCTCCCAAGGTAATGTAAAATCTTGCTTGCGTACTCTTATTCGATTATTCAATTCAAGTAAAGTTTCTTCATGAATTTCTGCATCGTCACCATTTCCATTGCCATTCCGTGAACTCTCTGTAGTGGCTTCCAAGGAATATGTATTCTCCATTTCATCAATTTTCTCTAAATTGTAAGATTGGCTCAACTTATCCCATATGTCTTTTGCAGTAAATACCTTCCCCAACTTCATGGTTTCTTTCTGTAATAGCGTCACTGGATACTTATCTGGCGAATTCATTCTTTCCACTATGCAAAACATGTGGAAATGCTTATGAATTCCGGCCGGTTTGAATTCAGATGCCCATCTAAGAAGTCGTATTTCATCCACAATTGTCCAATGTACTACCATCACATCCACGATTCCCTTTTCTTCACTAGCAGCTAGCAACTTCTAATAAACTCCGCCAATCCATCTTCATAGATTATATGATTGATTTCTTCGTTAAGCACGATTTTACTTTTCATGGTGGCAGCCGGATACGTTTCGCTTCGCAGTATTAGTTAAGGAACTATGCTGAAGATATACAAAAAGAGAGAGCGAACGGTCAAAAAGGTGAAGGTTTCCCCAGAGGAAGTGCAACTAATTCGAATATATATCGAGTAGGAGCTCCTTTATACTTTTTTGGTACGGAAGACTGGTTACAATTAAAATACAGAGATAATGCCAAGAAAGGCTAATTTGCTAAAATCTTTGGCAAGAGGACGAGTACGCACTTCTTTCAATAAGTATAATTTGTTTAATTTGTACAAAAAGGGTGGTGTAGACTTGAAGTCTAAATCTTTGTATCAACAGAAGTGGACGGCAAAGCAGGAAACCCGAGCTTATCATGGTGAACATTTGACAGAAAAGAGATGGCAAACCGTTTTCAAACCCAAATTGGATTCAGTAGCACAATTGGATGCTTCACTGCGTGGAGGTGAAATCAAGGAAACACCATTTTTATTACAAACTTTTGCAGTATTAGAAAAAAGGCTTGATTTTGCCCTTTTCAGGGCTATGTTTGCTTCGTCAGTAAGACAAGCTCGTCAGTTCATCTTGCATGGAAATGTTCGCGTTAATGGTGTAAAAATTAAGCATCCAAGCTATACTTTAAAGCCTGGAGATATGTTCAGTGTCAAACCGGACAAAGTGCTGGAAGCTCTCGGTGCCAAGAAACCAAGTTTCCAAGAAGCGCTAAAGATCGATAAGACTCAAATAGTTTTATGGAACAAGTATGTTAAGGAAGCGAAAACGGAGCCAAAGGAAGTTTGGGAGAAGAAGTTGGAAAATTTTGAAAAGATGTCGGATTCTAACCCAAAGAAACTTCAGTTTCAAGAATTTTTGAGGCAATATAATAAGAATCTGGAGTCACAGCAATATAACGCATTAAAGGGATGCACACAGGAAGGTATCTTGAGAAAGCTTTTAAATGTAGAGAAGGAAATAGGTAAGTCGAATAATGAGCCCTTGTCGATAGATGAACTCAAACAGGGTCTCCCTGAGATCCAGGACTCTCAGTTGTTAGAAAGTCTAAATAACGCTTATCAAGAGTTTTTCAAATCCGGTGAAATTAGAAGAGAAATCATTTCTAAATGTCAGCCTGACGAGTTGATTTCACTGGCTACAGAAATGATGAATCCTAACGAAACCACAAAAAAAGAATTATCTGATGGAGCCAAATCCGCTTTAAGATCTGGAAAAAGAATCATAGCGGAAAGCGTGAAACTATGGACGAAAAATATAACAGACCACTTCAAAACTAGGATGAGTGATATTTCTGATGGTTCACTAACGTTCGACCCCAAATGGGCCAAAAATTTAAAATATCATGATCCGATTAAATTATCTGAATTGGAAGGTGATGAACCAAAAGCACGTAAATTGATAAACTTGCCGTGGCAGAAAAATTATGTTTATGGTAGGCAAGATCCTAAAAAACCCTTTTTCACACCATGGAAGCCAAGACCATTTTTATCGCCTTTCGCCATTTTACCTCATCATTTGGAAATATCTTTCAAGACATGCCACGCTGTATACCTAAGGGATCCCGTCGCTCGACCAGGCCAATCCGAAGTAATTTCACCATTTGATGTTCCTGTTCATGAACGTGCATATATGTATTACTTGAGAAATGGTAAATGATCGTCGTGTATTGTTGCACGCGTCTTTTGACTGATCTTCAGCCTCTCTTTACACTGTAAATATTTAATTTTTTTTGTTTTTAAGTTCTACTCGAACGATCAAGTAGTCACTTAGTCGCTCCTCGTTTTCCTGTTACTTCTTTAAGAAAAGGTTACACATGAAAAAAAGGTTTTACAAAAAGTATATAATTGTTTATTCATTCACTTTTCTTTCTGATTGATTCAAATGTGATTTATTTCTTTTAACTAAATACAATTAATGCTCCTCGCAATATTAACCAGCATGTTCGAAAACAGCAGATTTGAACTTACCATCAGCGAAGCTATGCTTCATCTGTTCAGGGATTGGGAATTCTACGTAATCATCGTCCTCGCCGATTGGTAAGTTGACGTTAATAGCAGTTGAGCACGAGGTGTAGATTTCAGTATTCAAGGATTCCTTGGATAAATAGATGTTACCGCCGTCAGATTTATCAATGGAGATTTGAGGTAGGGAATGGTTAACTTGAATGCCAAACTTGTTGGATTTGATGACATCCATACCGGAAATGCTAGAATCAAGAACAACACTGCATGACTCAGTTTCACTCAACGAGATAGCGTTAACTTTTCCTTTTATTTGAACAAGAACTTGAGAACATTTACCTATGAAGATAGACTCATCTTTATTTGCATCAATAACCAGAGATTCAGTTTCATTTTCGTAATTCTCAATAAACCATTTGTTTCCTACCAATTCCTTTCTAGGAGGCCTCTTAGTTTTCAATGTTGATGGCTTTTTTGGCCTTGGTGGTGGACCGGATTTACTTCCTGTGGAAGAAACTGTAGAGGATTGACGTAATTCAGGATTTTTGTGAGTTTGTTGGGATTTGTCTACTTTTTTCAAACCCTTAGTGATATTTTCACCCTGATTTAGTTCGGCGAAGACCGCGCCAATACCGCCTTTGTTAGCATCACTACTCGTTGCTGGTGTATCATTAGAGATTTCAAAGACGGAAGCTGGTGGGGCTGGTGGAGGAGGTGGTGGTGCTGGAGCCGCTGTAGCACTTGCTGGCGAAGGAGATGAAGTAGCACCTGTATTCTTCGTTGATTGTGCCATCGCGTCAGCAAAATCCATACCGTCTTTTTTCCAGGAAACCCCAGTAGTATGATACTCTTTAATGTAGGCTTTCAAATTATCGAAAGAGGCCAAAAATTTCTTAACCCATTCAACAGCATTAGGATCAGACTCTCTGTATTCTTTCAAAATTCTATTAGTCCAAAACTGTGCTGCGTCCTTGAAATCTGTGACCATAGACACGGGAGTGTCCACTGCAACCCAGGAGAACAAAGGAGCACCCTCAGATAAAGCGCTCAAATATGCGAAGTATTTGCTTTGACGGTTTGATTCCTTCAATTGACCCAGCTTTATAATATTTTCGTTGATAGGTCTTAAAGAATCAGCGAAAGTTTGAGAAGAATAATCCGGTTTTCTTGATCTCACAGCAGCTCTTAAAAAAGTCAATTGCGATTGAAAGCCTCCCTTTAGCAACTGCAAAGCATCTAAGACCACCGTGTCGATCTTTCCTGATAATTCTACCAGCGGATCAATATTCTCACCGATGTAAGATTGGAACGCAGTTATGCATTTCGGATCTTGTTCTACTTCAGGAGCATTTTCTGCAGAAGGTTCATTCGTAGTATTCGCATCGGCCCCGGAGTCGGAAGGCTTGTTATTTTTAGATGCCTCCAATTTATTCTGAATATAACCTTCTTGATAGATGGTGACATCCTCTAATCTTGCAGTGGCTTCTTCTAGCCTTTTTAATAGCTTAACAAGGTTATAACCTTGCATTGTGTACTTAGAGTCAGGCATGATTCGATTTCACACGGTTGCAACTTGGCCTACTCAATTACGAAAAGTTTCAAGCTGAGTTTTCCCCTATACTACCAAAAGATTTCACTTCTAAATCCCTGTTTATGACTTCACGCGACATGTATAGATCATTTTAAACGATATGAATTGTATACTGTCCCAACATTTTATATCTTTATATAAACATCAAGGTTAATAATGTTCGACAGTTACTAGAATCAATGCCTAAAAGGTTACTGACTGAGTGTGATCTCTACCATAAATCTTGAGAACGACATACGAGGCGTAATTTTATGTAAAAATTATTTATGGATGTGGCTTCAACGTCCTACCTCTCTTCTCGTAAGTAGGCTTTATAGCCAGGGGACATGGATTTCAGGAGGTGAATACGAGTGTCACGTATACTAAGGTCTCCTCGGCTCAATGAAACGTACTCCAAAGATGCGGAGTGGCCTTGTAATGTATTTAGTGTATCGTTTCTCACATTTCTCTGCCACTGTTCTCGTGTAGTGCTCTCATCTCCCAGTCCGATGTACTTTTGTTTGTATATCTTCTGCAACTTCAACTGCCTCTGCTTTTCCGCCTGTTTTGAGTATTAGCATTACGTATAAGCCGCACGGACTTGCACGATTCATCGCAAGCGTAGTTAGTACCATGGTAAAGATGATTTCAATTCAAACTAAAGCGCAATAGAACGTAACATACCATTTCTTTTCTTAATTTCACTGTTTCGAATTGTGTAATATAACCATTTTAGCCACTATTTACATGTTCTGAATGAGAAGGCTTATGTTCTTCTCTTCTTCCCGGGTGACAACGCTAACTTCGGCGTAAGATTTTCCGCTATTTCTTCAATAGCGACATAACGTATGAGAGTTTATGCCCAGGGAACACGTTGATTTAGAAGCAAACACTGTTGCATAAATTATAGGGCTGTGATTTTATCGTCTTTATCTAAAGCATAATAGGGTGAAACGGTTTCAGTTGATACATATTCGCACCAGTATACATTTTCAGGACTTTATGGCAGAACAGACGCTACTTTCCAAATTGAACGCTCTTTCTCAAAAAGTGATACCACCAGCTTCCCCTAGTCAGGCAAGCATTTTAACGGAAGAGGTGATACGAAACTGGCCTGAACGATCAAAAACTCTCTGCTCCGATTTCACTGCACTGGAGTCAAATGATGAAAAGGAAGACTGGTTGAGGACTTTGTTTATTGAACTGTTTGATTTCATAAATAAAAACGATGAAAATTCTCCCCTCAAGCTTTCTGATGTTGCATCATTTACTAATGAATTAGTGAATCATGAAAGGCAAGTGTCCCAGGCTTCCATAGTTGGTAAAATGTTTATCGCCGTCTCAAGCACTGTTCCAAATATAAATGATCTAACAACCATATCATTATGTAAACTAATACCGTCGTTGCATGAAGAATTGTTCAAATTTAGTTGGATATCCTCTAAGCTGCTCAACAAGGAACAAACCACCTTATTAAGGCATTTGTTAAAAAAGTCAAAATACGAACTGAAGAAATATAACCTTTTGGTAGAAAATTCAGTGGGTTATGGTCAATTGGTAGCCTTATTAATATTGGCGTATTATGATCCCGACAATTTTTCCAAAGTGTCCGCATATTTGAAAGAAATCTATCATATTATGGGGAAATATTCCTTGGATTCTATTCGTACTTTAGATGTTATTTTGAACGTTTCTAGTCAGTTTATCACTGAAGGGTACAAGTTCTTTATTGCTCTTTTACGAAAGTCGGATTCTTGGCCATCTAGCCATGTAGCTAACAATTCCAATTATTCTTCTCTTAATGAAGGCGGTAATATGATTGCAGCAAACATTATTTCATTCAATTTATCGCAATATAACGAAGAAGTCGATAAGGAAAACTATGAACGGTATATGGATATGTGTTGCATTTTACTGAAAAATGGGTTTGTCAATTTTTATTCTATTTGGGATAACGTTAAACCAGAGATGGAATTTCTACAAGAATATATTCAAAACTTAGAAACTGAACTGGAAGAGGAGTCCACTAAAGGCGTAGAAAATCCCTTGGCTATGGCAGCTGCTTTGTCCACTGAAAATGAAACTGACGAAGACAACGCCCTTGTTGTAAATGATGATGTTAATATGAAGGATAAAATCTCTGAGGAAACAAACGCTGATATAGAATCAAAAGGCAAGCAGAAAACTCAGCAAGATATTTTATTATTTGGTAAAATAAAACTCTTGGAACGCTTACTCATACATGGTTGCGTTATTCCCGTGATACATGTGTTAAAGCAATATCCGAAAGTGTTATATGTTAGTGAATCCTTATCTAGATATTTGGGAAGAGTATTTGAATATCTTTTAAATCCATTGTACACATCAATGACCTCATCTGGTGAATCAAAAGATATGGCAACTGCTTTGATGATAACCCGTATAGATAATGGTATTCTAGCCCATAAGCCAAGGTTGATCCATAAATATAAAACTCACGAGCCATTTGAATCCCTTGAATTGAATTCAAGCTACGTCTTCTATTACAGCGAGTGGAATTCCAATTTGACTCCTTTTGCTTCTGTAAATGATCTATTTGAAAACTCGCATATCTATTTATCTATCATAGGACCGTATTTGGGGAGAATTCCTACGCTTTTGAGTAAGATTTCACGTATTGGGGTAGCTGACATTCAAAAGAACCACGGTTCTGAGTCTCTGCATGTTACGATTGATAAGTGGATAGACTATGTAAGAAAATTCATTTTTCCAGCTACCTCGCTATTGCAGAACAATCCAATTGCCACATCGGAAGTTTACGAACTAATGAAATTTTTCCCTTTTGAAAAAAGATATTTTATTTACAACGAAATGATGACGAAATTATCCCAAGATATTCTACCGCTTAAGGTGAGCTTCAATAAGGCCGAAAGAGAAGCGAAGAGTATTTTGAAGGCTTTGAGTATAGATACAATCGCAAAAGAGTCCAGGAGATTTGCCAAATTAATCTCTACAAATCCATTGGCCTCACTGGTACCAGCAGTTAAGCAGATTGAAAACTATGACAAAGTTTCTGAGCTTGTTGTTTACACCACGAAGTACTTTAACGATTTTGCGTATGATGTATTGCAATTTGTATTATTGTTACGCTTAACTTATAACAGGCCTGCTGTTCAATTTGATGGTGTTAACCAGGCCATGTGGGTCCAGAGATTATCAATATTTATTGCAGGTTTGGCCAAAAATTGTCCCAATATGGATATCTCAAATATAATCACCTATATTTTAAAGACGTTGCATAATGGGAATATCATAGCAGTTTCTATCCTAAAGGAATTAATTATTACAGTCGGGGGCATTAGAGACTTAAACGAAGTTAATATGAAGCAACTATTAATGTTAAACTCAGGATCACCATTAAAGCAATATGCAAGACATCTCATATATGATTTTAGAGATGATAATTCGGTTATTTCGTCGAGGCTAACCTCATTTTTCACTGATCAGAGCGCTATTTCTGAGATTATTCTCCTGTTATACACTTTAAACCTGAAAGCAAATACGCAAAATTCTCATTACAAAATTTTATCCACTAGATGCGATGAAATGAATACATTGTTATGGTCGTTTATTGAGTTAATTAAACATTGTTTGAAAGGGAAAGCATTTGAAGAGAATGTTCTCCCATTTGTAGAATTGAATAATAGGTTCCATTTATCGACACCGTGGACTTTCCACATATGGAGAGACTACTTGGATAATCAATTGAACTCAAATGAGAATTTTTCTATTGATGAATTAATTGAAGGTGCAGAGTTTAGCGATGTTGATTTAACGAAAATATCAAAGGATCTTTTCACTACTTTTTGGAGACTTTCATTATACGATATCCATTTCGATAAATCACTATATGACGAGCGTAAGAATGCACTATCCGGAGAAAACACGGGCCACATGTCAAATAGAAAAAAACACCTGATTCAGAATCAAATCAAGGATATTTTGGTTACTGGAATTTCGCATCAAAGAGCCTTCAAGAAAACTTCAGAATTTATATCTGAAAAATCAAATGTCTGGAACAAAGACTGCGGGGAAGATCAAATTAAGATATTCTTGCAGAATTGTGTTGTGCCAAGGGTTTTATTTTCTCCTTCAGATGCTCTCTTCTCTTCGTTTTTTATCTTTATGGCTTTTAGGACAGAAAATTTGATGTCGATATTGAATACTTGTATTACATCAAATATTTTAAAAACGTTGCTGTTCTGTTGTACTAGCTCTGAAGCAGGCAATTTAGGTCTGTTTTTCACTGACGTTCTTAAAAAGCTTGAAAAAATGAGATTAAATGGCGATTTCAACGACCAAGCTTCTCGAAAGCTTTATGAATGGCATTCAGTAATTACCGAGCAAGTCATTGACCTTTTATCCGAAAAAAATTACATGTCAATTAGAAACGGTATTGAATTCATGAAGCACGTCACTAGTGTCTTCCCTGTAGTGAAAGCTCATATCCAGTTGGTTTACACAACTTTAGAGGAAAACTTGATAAATGAAGAAAGGGAGGATATTAAACTACCAAGCAGCGCATTGATTGGCCATTTGAAAGCGCGTTTGAAGGACGCTTTAGAATTGGACGAATTCTGCACCTTAACTGAAGAGGAAGCTGAACAAAAGAGAATACGTGAAATGGAATTAGAAGAGATCAAAAATTATGAAACAGCTTGCCAAAATGAACAAAAGCAAGTAGCTTTAAGAAAGCAGTTAGAGCTTAATAAGTCGCAAAGACTTCAAAATGATCCACCCAAAAGTGTTGCAAGCGGCAGTGCTGGATTAAATAGCAAGGATAGATATACTTATTCTCGTAATGAGCCTGTAATCCCAACAAAACCTTCTAGTAGTCAATGGTCATATTCCAAAGTCACCAGGCACGTCGACGATATAAACCATTATTTGGCCACGAACCATTTACAAAAGGCAATTTCCTTAGTAGAGAACGACGATGAAACTCGGAATTTAAGGAAATTATCTAAGCAAAATATGCCAATATTCGACTTTAGAAATTCGACTTTGGAAATATTCGAAAGGTACTTTAGGACACTCATTCAAAATCCTCAAAATCCAGATTTTGCAGAAAAAATTGATTCGCTTAAAAGGTATATTAAAAATATCTCGCGCGAGCCATACCCAGATACGACTAGCTCATATTCTGAAGCTGCTGCTCCTGAATATACCAAAAGATCAAGTAGGTACAGCGGAAATGCTGGAGGCAAAGATGGTTATGGTAGTTCCAACTATAGAGGACCAAGCAATGATCGTTCTGCACCCAAAAATATTAAGCCAATCAGTAGTTATGCACATAAAAGGTCAGAACTACCAACTAGACCTAGTAAAAGTAAAACATATAATGATAGAAGTAGGGCACTTAGACCCACAGGTCCGGACAGGGGCGATGGTTTTGATCAAAGGGATAACCGCTTACGTGAAGAGTATAAGAAAAACAGTTCACAACGTTCACAATTACGGTTTCCTGAAAAGCCATTTCAAGAGGGCAAAGACAGCAGCAAAGCCAACCCTTACCAAGCTTCATCTTACAAGCGCGACTCGCCTTCAGAAAATGAAGAAAAGCCGAATAAAAGATTCAAGAAGGATGAAACAATTAGAAACAAATTTCAAACGCAAGATTATAGAAATACACGAGATAGCGGTGCTGCCCATAGAGCCAATGAAAATCAAAGGTACAACGGAAATAGAAAGAGCAATACTCAGGCGCTTCCGCAAGGTCCCAAGGGTGGGAATTACGTCAGTAGGTACCAGAGGTAATTACTAGTACTTAACATACCCGAGCTGAATTTTAACGTGTACTTTGATAGTTCCCGAATTGTAATCTCGTGAAATACAAAAGGTCCAGCTAATGCTCGTATAATCACTCAAATAAGTTTGTAGAATTCTATTGTATCCTTTCCC
Organism: Saccharomyces cerevisiae S288C; assembly: GCF_000146045.2. Taxonomy (NCBI): domain Eukaryota; kingdom Fungi; phylum Ascomycota; class Saccharomycetes; order Saccharomycetales; family Saccharomycetaceae; genus Saccharomyces; species Saccharomyces cerevisiae. Next base: position 360,779 of record NC_001146.8, on the reverse strand, counting down.
ACACAAAAGGGGATGTAAAAAGCATCAAAAACATCGAATGAAATTTGTGCATACACATAGTGTTATAAATTTACAAAAAAGCGCTTATGAATCGAAAAAGACTTTCAACAAAAATATTATACAATGTCTTGCAAATGGTACTAATGCGAATATTTAGTGACTACTTCGTCCACTCTACTTAACAAACCGTTCTTTCTTTTATCGTCACACCATGAACCTTTAATGGCGTTCTTAGCGATACGACCCCATGTTTCATGGTCCCAGTGTGGGAAATCTTTCGAAACTTGAGTGTAGACATCTAAGATATAACCACCAAAATAGGCGGGGTCATCAGAATTTAAAGAAAATGGAACATCTCTGTCAAGAAACTTTTGTAGTGGTAACTCTGAAACGGATTGGACTACTTGTAGCTTCACGTTGGAGAGAGGACAAATAGTTAGCATGGTCTGGTCGCGCGACAACCTATCCAATAACTCCTCGTCGTATTGACTGTTGATACCGTGATCGATTCTTGTTACTTGCAACAAGTCTAAAGCATCCGAGACGAATTGAGCGGGGCCTTCTTCACCTGCGTGTGCAGTTAGTTTTAAATCTTTATTCAATGAGGCGGCCTTTCCGTAACATTCAACAAATAAATGTGGGGGAAATGGTTTCTCAGCAGAATCTAATCCTAAGGCAGAGATAGTACCATCTTTAATAAATGGGGTAGCTTCTTCGATAGTTTTCAAACATTCCTCTGGTTCAATGTGTCTTAACAGACACATAATTAGCTTGGATGTAATACCAAATTCAGAGAAGGCTTTGTCACAAGCTCTTTGGAAACCTTTAGTGACTGTTTCTATGGAGATGCCCCTAGATGTATGTGACTGAGGGTCGTAAAACACTTCAGCATGGACCAAGCCTTGTTTGTGAACTTTTTTAAAATAGGCCCACGCCAAATCAAAGAAATCTTGTTCACTAATCAAGACATTAGTACCAATATAATAGTAATCTAAGAAATCCTGCAGATCACGAAACTTCTTATACTTTTCGTTTAATTCCTCGACCGATTTAGGAAAACCTTCAGGTAGAATTATATCGTTTCTTTTAGCTAATGGGAACAATAGGTCAGGTTCTAGAGTACCTTCCAAATGCAAGTGATGCTCACATTTTGGTAACTCCTGTAAAAACTCCACAGAAACCATTATTTTTTTTTTCTTTTCTTTTGTTAGTTCTAATGGTAGTTATTATTTCAAAATAACTATAAATACACAGGCCTGCTTGTCAATTATTCATTTGCAAAAGATGTCGCTTTCATAAGCCTTATATGTTAATTTTTTTCAATCTTCGTTGGCATGCGATGAGGTCAGTTTCCTGCGCCATTTCAGTGCAGTTTCGAGAATTTTAAGATTCAAAAAAAAAAAAAAAAAAAAAAAAAAAAAAAAAAAAAAAAAAGAAAAGAGATGGAAACAGTGAAAGATAAGGCAAAAAGGAAGTATATCAAGGTTTTTACATCAAAATATGTCTTCTATAAGCGATGAAAATTTGCAACCAAAGCAAAATAAACCTTGTGCTCTTTTCCTGTTAACAGCATATATAGGGTATATAGAGGCTTTCTTAAAGAAAATTTCTTGCTATCATGCTCTGGAGATGCTGTATATTATAGTGTGCACAGTTAAAGTCATCGATTATGATAATAACATAAGACAAGAGAAGTAATACTAACGTCTCCCCTCATCATTCGGAGTTATCAAAAAAAGAAAATATATCAAATATTAAAAATAAAATTATTAAATGAAGCGTTACATAAAGATTAAACATAAAATCATAGTCTGCTTGAGTATATCATTATACTATATGGTCAGTGTTCTTAGTAGAAGAAGCGTCGGAAGGCGTAGAATTCTTTTCTGCGTCTGTGTTACCCACAATCTTATCATCAATGTTTTCATGAGGAGGTGGCATTTGTGCCGATGTTTTAGATCTGATTGGTTCTGGGATGTAAGCAGTGGATTCCTCGTATGTAAATTCACCAATTTGAGCAGCGTCGGTACCTAATTCTTCCTCATCAGCACTTAATCTTAGTTTTAAAAATGGAATGGCATTCATAGTTAGAAGCAAGATAGATGTGACAGTAACAGTCCAGGCTAGTGCAGCGCATATACCTGCTAATTGATAACCAACTTGTTTATAGTGATGATTGATCCAGCCACCATCAATTGGACTAATGTAAGAGCCTGCAGTGGCATTTACATAGTCTGCAGCAAAGATACCAGTTAATACAGAACCAATACAACCACCCACACCATGGATAGAGTAACAATCTAGACCATCATCGATGCGCAATAGACTCTTTAAGTCAACAGCAAGGTTACATCCTGCACCAGTAACCACACCAATGACAACGGCTGACCAGATTGGCACGAACCCGGCGGCTGGGGTGATACCCACTAGGCCAGCGATGATACCTGAACACAAACCAACTGTAGTCCACTTTCTTCCGCATCTGAAATAATCGATAACCATCCATGTCAAGCCACCGCAAGCAGCAGCTAAGTTTGTGGACATAATAGAGTACCATGCTCGTATAGTTGCATTACCTGCAGAGCCTCCGTTAAAGAACATCCAACCAAACCATAAGAACACTGTGCCTAAAACCACCGAGGTGACGGAATGTGGTTTGTACTTGGGCATCCCTTTACGTGTAACAGGGTCATTACGCTTACCCAGTATCAAAGCGTAAACTAGACCACCATGTCCAGATGTTAAATGGACACATAAACCACCTGCATAGTCCAAGCTACCCAATTTGACCAACCAACCCTCGGCATTCCAGACCCAGCATGCAATAGGACAATAAACAATAGTCATCCATAAAAACAAGAACACCATCATAGGAAACAACCTTGCCCTCTCGCAGGCACCACCTAGCATTAGGGCACCGGTGACTGCGGCAAACATACCTTGGTAAACGGCAAACAGTATATCGGGAAGAGAACTGACACTAGATGGGGCTCCTAAAACGTTACGAAACCCAAAGAATTCCAAGGTACCAATAAAACCGTTACCTCTAGTGTTGTGTGAGAAAGCTAATGAGTATCCCCAGAAAAACCATTGGAAAATACACACGGCGGAAGCCATCATCGAGGCCCAAAGCAAGGATAAAGCATGCTTTTTCCTGGATAAACCAGAATATAATAAACCGATACCTGGGACCATAATCCACACACCTGCTGAAGCCACACCGATCCATCCCATGTTGGCCAAGTCAAATTGTGTATTCAAATCTGTTGTCAACGAGTTACCACCCGTTCCTTCGCCTGTAGGCGTACCTGTAAAATTGTAAGACATTGTTGATATTGTATTGTAATATATTAAGTATGATATATTACAAAACTAAACTTCTTTCAAAGCTCTGTGCAGACTTATTATTTAAGAAGGATATTTAATTTGAAAGGACGTGAAAGCACGAATGATTACTACCCACTGATGTTTGGTTAGCACATGTGTAACTACTGCTTATATATGGTGCAGAAAAGTGGCTCGGAATGAACACCTCTTGTACTGAATACTTCATTGATAAGGCACAGGGTCTTCACGCCGCTTAGTATTCGTCGATGCGTGAGCAATTGAAGCTTTTTACGAGGGAAATAGTCGATTTTACATTTCTTATCTTATCTGGCTTTGACTATTACCAGACACTCTTGATAAGCAGTAACAGCAGTAAGAAGAGACCGAAGGATTCTTCTTTGTTATCGGAAAAAAAAAAAAAAAAAAAAAAAAAAAAAAAAGATGTCTTATCTTATCTTTCTTATCTTAAAGACCTACCATTTGTTCCTTTTCTATTTTGGCAGCCCGGGTATTCGCAAAGGGAAAAAAACCCAAGACAGCATTCCTTGTTCATTATGACTATTACAAAGCCAGGAATGATTTCGATGGCCGACATGAATTACGTCGTTTCCAAGAACAGAAGCTTAAACCGTCCTGCTGAGCGGGGCGGTAATCGGTGACCAGGCAGCCTATAAAATGAAGTTGACAACCGAGTAGGCTATCACGTATGCATGGAACGTATATTTTAGCGTGACCAATGCTGAATGATGATAGTCTATAGCTGAAAATATTATCCAATAATATCAGAAAAAGAAAACTCACCAGCACCAGTGCATCCAATCTGTATTCTGTTAGTATTCCTGATACAGTTATTTCCCTCGTTATGGCTCATTCAGACGCCAAAAAGAGCATAGAGTTAGACAACATTGGAGGGAGTAGCTCAGTTACTGTTGACAGTGGCTTTCACTAATAAAAGCCATTGCAATATGATAATGACTAGCAGAAATTTAAATATTAACAGGATTCTTCTTGGATGAGAAACGTACATAATTTCGCAAAAAAGAAAAAAATATTTACTGCTATAAATCCTGTCATCAACAATAGTTTTCTTCCTTGCCAACGTCCTTTAGCACAAATCTCGTAGGTTCTATGCTTAACAGAGCGTCAACAGAAGCGGGTATCGGCTCGACGTGAATAATGGAGATTGTTACATCCATGTGCCGCTCTACCCATTTCATTTCTACGCCTCAATAAAATGTATGAAAAATGAAAAGATGTAAAACAAAACAACAGTTCCGTAACCGCGGAAAGTTGCGTCTCGTAAAAGGAATGAAAAACTCATATACATTCACCAGATATGTTCTATGAAACTCGAAAGCTTCCATCAATTCACACTAAGCTACACGGCTCCTAATAAGCACTGTAATTCCATCAAATGACAGCGTGACTTCTTGAGTAGTGTAGAACCACTCGTCCCACTAAATCACAGCCCTTAATCCGTGCACAGTGAGTTAAAATATGACTTTATTCATGTAAAACGAAATTTCATCATATACTCGATCTTTGTTCTGCTGTTCTTGAGATGTAAATTACGTGAATTCCTCCGGTTAACACCTTCAGAGTCGCATGGTCAGTCAAAAATTCCACGTCTTATCACCGTGGTCTATTCCAACCTTGTAATATAACCAACACATCGATTTTCGGTACATGGGTGTTTGAGATTTATCCTCATTTGACACATGTACCTGAAACTAATCTTTTCTATCCGGGGCTCCGTGGGAAACGTAACCCGAATTCAAATTCCGCCGAGGCCCCTTTTTTATTTTAGCTCACTCACTGGGTACGGAAGCAGATAGAGCTCTGGATACCCGGAAATCAGCAACACCCAGAGACCTTGGCACGGGAATAAGATGCAGTACCGAATGATCCGGGTCCCACAACTAAGTCAAAAGAAAAAAAGAGAGAATTATTTTGCTGCGGTTTTTCGTTACCTATGCTAACTGTTTCCTCCATACCCCTCCACGCCGTTTTCTCTAATACTGTCCCCATTATCTTTTTGCGAACTTTCTTTCGGCTGCTTCCGGCCAGTTTCTCCCCCATGCAACCCCCTGCGCAAAGGAACAGATCTGCTCTTGATCAAGTAAGAAAATGTGGGGGGCAGGCATCTTGAAAAATTCTCTAAAATTTGCATGTATTCTGTTTTCCGCCAAGGGATAGAGCAAGTGGAAGACGTAGTTGAAGGACTTTTCGTAATATATACAGGCATGCTATTTATTTATTTTGTTGGTGCTTTCTTGGTAAATTGCAAAAACTGTTAGTGAAGTTTCTTTGTAACTTTGGCACTAGTTGTTACACAGGCAGTAACACTAAGCACTATTTTTTTACGTTGTTTTCGCAGACAGCAGAAGAGATAAACGGACCTATTCAGAAAATGTCCTCCAGCATCTTTGAAATGACAATAGACCACGACGGTATGGATAGTACGGGGCTGAAGCTTTCACAGACAGCCTCATCCATATCCATGGGCGACGAGTTTCTTTGTTCCAGTACTACTAGTAATTCTATTCTGGATTCTCCGCTTCCGAAAGTGACTTTTAACCATATCGATAGCATAACAGACATTAACACAAACATCATGAACGAAATAGTGGAGCCACAATCCGGAGTAGATGTTGATGTTGCTGACAAAAACGTGCTTTACTGCATAGATCCGTACCCAGTGGAACCTCCGTGTTATGATTTTGCGAATCCGTCTAAAGTCATTAGGTACCCTATATATGAGCATTGTCGTCCGTGCCTCACTTCTGTGAAACCTCCCAGTTATACACCGTCTGTAGAACACTATACTGTGGTTTCTATGAAGATGGAAAAACTATCGCCCTTTGAAAATGCTTCTTCTCGATTATGGAACAACTTTATTCTTCAAATAAACTCTACGCAGATAAACTTTTATTCTATTGACGATTCATTAACCAGGCATATTAAAAACTATCGTGGTGGTGACATGTTTGACCATTCCCACCATTCCAAAACTGCTAGCGATCGCCATCATTCGGCTCGGTCGTTATTAAATGCGTTCACGACGAAATCCACTTACCAATTCGATAAATATGACAAGGAAAGGATATGCGGGGAAATAGCACGAGACGAGCACAAATTTTTATCAGATGAGCGCCTCTTTAAGAGTTACTCCCTGCAATGTGCCAAAGTTGGTCTGCCTATAGATTATTCCTCTAGAGATTTTGTTTTAAGAATGCGTTGTGAGGGACAACAGTTTCTAGTGCAGTTTTCTCATGTAGACGAATTGATCTATTGGGCTATGTATTTGAACATGGGTATATCCCTGTCCTTGGATCTGGAATTGAGGGAAATGCCCACCTATAGAAGCGTTCCCAGAAGGAGACATCCGAGGGCAAGAAGATTTAAGCAACACAATAAGAACAAAAACAAAAACAAGAGCAGACAAAATAGTGATAGAAATGATTCTCGCTCCCACTCTTTACTTTTAAGAAGATCACACACCTCTTCTGTTGTAACAAAAGTGGCCACCGGCAACGAACGTCCGACAAACAAATCAAGATCAAGAAGTTTAAGCTTGCTACCTCCCTCTGTATCCGATGCGAGTCATGACTCCAATGGGCCCAATGACTCTGGTTCATTGGCAGGGGAGAGTTCTCAAACTGATTTTTGTGGCTTATTTACATCAAAACTAAGAAATTTCTTTAAAACAGATTCCAGTTCGAGAAAAAACTCTAATATGGACATTGGACAAAAAATGAGATCGAAGGAACTGAATAGTGTTCAAGAAGAAATCGATGACAATGGTAGTACTACTAATACCAATACTTCTGTTCTATCTTCCACTTTTTCTCCCACAGCACATTCTGTTTTAACGGCACAAACATCCATCCATGAAAACTTCAGAAGTAGATCGAATTCCAACCCTATAGATCCTTTGCGCTGTGATCGGTCAGTGTTGAAAATTAATAATTTTGAACCGGTATACGAGGGAACAGGAAGGTCAACTATTTCGAATTCTGCTGAGCGTACGAATCGTGAAGAAAAGTTAAACCGTGGCAATGAAGATGTAAATGGAGATGAAGATGATGACGAAGACGAAGACGATGCTAATTACGAAGAGGATGATGAAGATGGATATGTTGAGGATGATGACATCAATAGATTGGTATATTTGGATGAAAGAGAATCTCGCTATGAGAATGCGGACGTTGAGTACGGTACAATATTCAGTACGAAAAGCTTTTCCGTGACTGGTTGTTTAAATCATGATTTTCCAAAGAAATTGTCACTAAAATGTGGAAATAAGAATCAATCCAGTAACGATTCGAAGTGGGCACCGGCGACACAACTAGTTTCAAGGAAAAGATATATCAAAGACTCATTAAGATGCATCAAACCGTTAACGGAAGACCACCCATGGGTAGGTAAGATTATTTTCAAACCGGCACTGCCACCAGCATTCGAAACGAATAATCCACCTATAAGAGTTTATAGTGGTGAAGATAGTACGGACTTGATGCACGTGAAAAACCATTATTTAAAGCCATACATAGTGGGATCCTGCGGGTTTTTGAAAACTGGCTCAAAACTTTTTCACTTTTACGATAGAACTAACGACCTTACGAATTTATGAAATATATGTGTTTTTAATGATTAAATAATAGTCAAAAATATAATTAAAAAAAAAATCGAATGTAATGGGTGGTTCATCTTTCATTTCCTGCGGAGGGAAAGGCGTATCAGAAAAGAAAAACATGAAAAAATCTGTTAAAGTGATAACTACAAATACATATGTATAAAAGTATGAAAAAGTATGGAAAGGGTGAGCTAATGATGAGAGAATTGGAATAAATTAGTTTGCCAGCAACACGTAATAAATGAAAGGGTAGATATTGATTTGACCTCTTGGTTGTCGTCAAAAATTAAGCGATAACACAGGCGGGATCCCAGAAGAGGCCCTTGATTATATAGTTGTCTTTCTTTTCAGAGGATTTATCCTTCTGAGTGGCTTGTGTGGAAGCAGTGGTGATCGGTTGCATTAAGGTTGGTAGTTATTGTTGTATGAAGATGATAGCTCGCTGGTGTCTCTAGTGATGTCAATGAACGGATGAACGACAGAAGAAGTGGATGGAAATAAAATGGTTATTTATCAGATATTTATATACAAAATTACGTGGTAATGCAACAGCTTTTTCCTCTCGCTTTGTTCTTTTTCCTCTGACATGCATGTTTCATTTTCGTTCCTTATGGCATCCATGTCATGTAAATTTCCCGAATAGGTAAATACATGCTTTTTTAACTTAAAAAATTATGGGCGTCCTATGCATGCACTTAACGGAAAAGGAAACTATCAATTAATTATGTAGTAGATGGTGTACCTATTATTGCATTAGTATTTGTTTCAAATGAAAACATGCTGCTTTAACTTTTCTAATTTATACCATAAACGGTATAGTAATGATGAAACTGAAAAATAAAAAAATAAACAGTCTGGTCTTATCGACCATGTTAACATCATCAAAATCCACCAAGTTTTCCGAGAAAATAGATGAGGGCCTGTTATTATTACTAACTGAGTTTGAATTCTTTTTGTAAAATCGTGGCAGTAGTTCTTGAAATGTCATTTTGAAGGACACTGAGTTTCGAAATATCAACATTATGAGTATGAATAAAAGTGTAAGGATAATGATCCTTTTGAGTTCCATGTGATGAGAAGTGGTATGCTTAGTATTGCTCATACTGGACAAATACGAAAGGAATCAGTAAATAATTAAGATTGTAGAGGGAGGGGTGTATGTGTATGCGGATACTTTTTTGATTTGGCAGAAGGAAAATTGGTATTGGCAGCTGTACAGTGACTCCCCTTATACAAATGATCTCAGTTTGTTTCGTTTTTCCTCATTCTCTGGCTTTAGACTTCAAATCGCGGTGTAAAAAAAATAGGACAAAACTATGTAGCGCATACTATGTCAGTCAGGTATTGAGAATATGTAAAGAAATGCCATACCGTGATTTGATTTTGTTTTCAACTGTAAGGAAGGGAGTTTATATGAGATTATATTATTAAACCTATTTTTGCATATATAGTACATCAGAACCTTCGGCGGAACTTAAAGAGACCAAAATAGTACCTCTTATGACGGTCAAACCTAGCTTTCTTGCGTTTTTAGAAATCAGTTCAGTGTTGTTTTCATCATCAGGATTAGACATATATTCTACTGTATCATCAAGTACCAAGTTCATCAGTTGATCATAGCCTTTTAGGACACCTATAACTAATTTACCACCCATTAATTTGACGCGAATTTTAGAATCTTTATACTTCGCTAAATCCAGAATAGCTTCTCTTTTAGGGCCTTCGAATTTTTTCCTTTGCTGTTGTGGTTTGTTCTCTGATTTCTTAGTTCAAAAAGGAAACATAGTTATTATAATGTTAGTATAAATAAGTCAAAAGGAAGGTTATTGCCACGGAAGAAAATAAGAAGTGAAACATACGGAGTGTTGCTGATGCATGTTTTTTTGGTTAATGTTCTGTGTAGTAAACAAAGTGCTGCTCTCAAATAACTTTCTTTTTTACTGTAGTAGTATACACGTACATGCGTATTCTTAATTGTCGTTTCCCAGTTGTCTGTTTTCAGCTACAGCTTTTTTCGCCTTTGTTCGAAAGAACAGTACTTTTTTCCGGCTCGCAGGGAAACGGCAGTTGAAGAAGACAAGCGACAAGAACATAGAGCAACGAATTCAAATAAAGAGATAGAAAAAAAAATTACATGGCAAAACTATGGTTAGAGTTGTCATAGAGAGTGAATTGGTCCGTACAGAAAAGGAATTACCAAATTCGCTTAAATTAAGGCAGTTCAAGGACCGATTGTACCATGTTACCGGAGTGGAACCAGAGGATATGGAAATAGTTGTGAAAAGACAGTACGACAACAAGGAGATATATAGTACTAAAAAGGGGGGTGCCTATTCAAATGAGGATGAAGATGCCAACTTCCTAAAAGGAGAGGAGGAGCTTATTGTGGTTGTTACAGACTCTAATGCCCAATCAATCTCTAACCAGCTGGCCACGCAAGCGGAAGGAATCCCCTCAATGGAAGTAATTAGCGAGGAGGATTATTTGCGAAGGGATCAATCCGTATTACGATGGAAGATGGCTCACGGCTATGGTAGGTTTAATGCTGCACAGCAGAGCCAGCGCGCTGCGCTGGCAAAGCAGGACGAAGCATATGCCCGAGAGCAATTAACGGCGGCTATCGGCCGCCACTGTCGTGTCACAGTAGACGGGAGCGCTCCACGTGAGGCCATTTTACGGTACGTAGGACCACTACCGTTGGACGTGATGGGCACATGGTGCGGTGTGGAATTCCCGGAAGCCGCAGGCAAAAACGATGGGCGCATAAATGGGGTAACACTGTTTGGGCCTGTGGCGCCGGGTCACGGATCGTTTGTGCGTCCGCGGGCTGTGGAAATTCTATCAAAAGACGAAGAATCCGCCGAGGTGGAAGACGTCCATGATGACGTGGAGAGCGATGATGAAATTTGAATTTGTGCAGAATTAGCGCGGTGGCGGTTTAGTTAGTGATCTCCATCCGATGTCAACATATTATTATTTGTAGTTGTATTTATGTGCACTCGGCGGTTTGTATGAGGAAAAGATGTTATGAAGAGAAAAACTGCCGAGTAATTGAAAGAGATGTCTGAAGTAGCGGAAACATGGGTGGATACCTGGATGGCAAAACTAGTCAACTATGACTACAAGCACTTTATAAGATTGGTGATAATTGTAGGTGGTTATTTACTCTTAAGAAATATCGCATCCAGGGAATTGGCGAAGAAGCAGTTGGCTGCCCAAGTGGAAAAGGACAAACGAGACAAAGAGGAAAAGAGATCAAAAGACCTGATCGACAAGCCAGATGATGCTGCAACAGCAGAAACAACTTCTTTCGGTTGGGGTAAGAAAACTAGAAGAAGAGTTAAAAGACAACAGGAGTTGTTTGAAAACGCTTTGGAAGAGGCTAAGAGAAGAAACCAAGGGTTGGACCCAGATAGTGATGCTGATATTGAGGAACTACTGGAAGAATAGGCTCTCTGTGTATGTATGGGTTCCTCTTTGTCATTGTGACATTGTTTTGTTTTTAGTTTTTCTATAGTTTTCTGATAAAATAGTCTAACCATTACCGATGTTGCTACTTGCATCATTCTCAACGTCTAATCAACTTGCGTTTGCGTCTCAAATTGAGTTTGTAGGTTACGTGTCGCCTTAATAGTCAGCAAATGCCGACGTTTGTGAGACGGATAACGACTGCGATGATTCCCATTCCGCATGAATGATGCAATTCACAATTCAAACACGATATCAAACGACTAAGCCGTGAATTAACGGCTAGAATGCAAAAGAAAATGGGTAAGAATTGATTTATGTAGATACGGCAAGACGATACTTTCCTTAAACAGCCGAGAAACGAAAAGGTTTAAAGAGATGTACTGTGACGTAGAAGAGAAAGGATTACGCAGCAATGGCTTGTCCAAATTTCGTAGTCTAGCCAATTGAAAATATAAATTATTTTCAATACTAATGGGCGGCTTTCGAACAAATGTCACATTGCAGAGGTGATCGTTCAAAGTAATTAGCAGTCATGAACGAGATCTTCTTTTCTCTTATGAAGAAAAAGGCTGATGGTCGACAAGAAAAATCTCAATACAATGGCTACCATTCCACAAAGAAGTGCCTCGCTAGGTGTAACTCAATGAACTGAAATTGCTTTCGTCAGTGGTTTCAACTCTTGTGCGGCCGCATGAAAAATGAAGAGAAATTTGAAAAAATCTCAAAGAAGAAAATAGTTTCCTCATCGCAGCAACCTATAGAAAACAACACGACAGAAAGATATTGTAACTTGATAGTACCGAGCATATATACCCCGAACAAACATGAGTTCTTATAGGGGCGGCAGTAGAGGTGGCGGGAGCAACTATATGAGCAATCTACCCTTCGGATTAGGTTATGGAGATGTAGGCAAAAATCATATTACGGAATTTCCATCCATCCCATTGCCCATCAATGGTCCTATAACAAATAAGGAAAGATCTTTAGCAGTAAAGTACATCAATTTTGGAAAGACTGTTAAAGATGGCCCATTTTATACCGGATCAATGAGCTTGATAATAGATCAACAGGAAAACAGCAAGAGCGGTAAACGCAAACCCAACATAATCCTAGACGAAGACGATACTAATGATGGCATTGAAAGATATTCCGATAAATATTTGAAAAAAAGGAAAATAGGTATTTCTATTGATGATCATCCGTATAATTTGAACCTCTTTCCCAATGAATTGTACAATGTAATGGGGATCAACAAGAAAAAATTATTGGCAATCTCCAAGTTTAATAATGCCGATGATGTTTTTACTGGTACAGGTTTACAAGATGAAAACATCGGACTATCCATGCTGGCAAAGTTAAAGGAGTTGGCAGAAGATGTGGATGATGCGTCGACGGGTGATGGGGCAGCAAAAGGAAGTAAAACAGGCGAAGGAGAAGATGATGATTTGGCGGATGATGATTTCGAAGAAGATGAAGACGAAGAAGATGATGATGATTATAATGCTGAAAAGTATTTCAACAATGGTGACGATGATGATTACGGTGATGAAGAGGATCCAAATGAAGAGGCCGCCTTTTAGTTGAAAATTTATACCGCTTTACCATATTTTTGGATATTCTTCAAAGCAGAATTTGTACAATTAGCATTTTTCTTTATGGTTTAGATCGGCGGTGAGGGCGCAACAGATTTATGTATACATATTGAAATAATAAAATTTAAAAAAGAAAAAATCTTGGTAAACATTAAAAATCTTAATTCTATTTAAATATTAGTATTACAATAACAGCATGTTTCTCTTGTCATTAGCTGAGCCTTGGAGGTGGTCTTTTTCTTGTAGGAGACATCGAATTCTTCCTCGAATTAAAATTGGAATTCGAAGTAGTCGGTAGAGGTGGTAGTTTTGGAGAATTCAGGCCTGATGGATGAGGATGTGAGTTAGGCGAAGAGGAATCTAGGCGTGAGGGTCTATCTCTTCTTACTAACGGCGTATTGCGCGAACTTGAATAATTGGACATATCATCTCTGGTCGGTATAGGAGGTAAGGGCGGTTGGTTATAGTTGTGGGAGACTCTATGGCTGGAAGAATAAAATGCGTCATTTTCGTCGTCATCGTCATCATCTTCGTCGTAAGACAACGAAGTTACACCAATAGCCTTTTGAAGTGCCTCAATATCTACCTTGTTAGATTCATTTTGGCAGTTGTTTGTTGAACTATCAGGATTCTTAAATATATTTATCTTCTCCTTTAATTTCCTTAAATTGGCAAAATGGAATTTTGTATTCGAAGTGTTTGATATAGCAGTATCATTAGTTTCTAATGTAGACGTTGTACCCATGGATGCTGAAAAAGTTGGAGGTAAAATTATTGGGTCATTACTATTTGCCAATACCGCTGTATCTGATTTAGATGACATGGAGAAAACATTGCCATTTCTGTAGGGCTGTCCCTCATCCTTATCCTCGTGACTTGTGCTAACACACTGGGGAGTAATCTGTCTCATCGTAGAACCATGAACATAGTCATACTCTGATTCTGTTGGCAATGGTGGTATCGGCCTCATAGCCATAGATGAATCCAACCTGTCCATTTCTTTGTTAAGATCGTCCCTGTTTAAACGAGGTACTTTGGGAGTGAAAGTCAACTCAATGAATATAGTGCCAGCAAATTCATCCCCACTTCTTTTCAGTTCGTACCAGGTACAATAACCCTCCTTCGGGTCTGCTCTAATAGCATTTAAAAGGTCTATTTCACATCTTCCAATTGGCAGCGGAGATTTTTTCCTTCTATCGCAGTAAACTTCGACGTACATTAAAGGCTTTATCTCTGGAGTAATATCAAATTTTTCTAAATAATGGAAAACAGGGTTTTGACCTGCTCGATGTAGAGTGTTGCTGGCTCTTGTCATATGAGCTATTCGCAACCTAAGCATTACATTTTGCTTGTCCAGTTTATTCAAATTAGGCAAGTCTCTAGCTTTGCTCACATATACGGAGAGGATTCCTTGGTTTCCATTCCATACTTCTTCGGACATTCGACAGTGACTCAACGAGTTAACCCAATTCCAGTTGTGAAACCTAAGGTCTCCGAATTCTCTCGTACTATTAACATACCTTTCTATGTTTTTATCTAAATCATATGAGGAACGCTAGGCCGTCATTCATGATCAGCAGAGGCGGCTTTTCATACAATTTTACAGGAAGCTAAGTACTTAGAGGACTTATGCTCTGTTTGGTCCTGCGGAAACTACCAGAATACACAACGCCAAGAAACTAACAGAGGACCATTATGGAACTGTTACCACAGGGACAAAGGAACAACACTCAGGTAACGTTCGAAGATCAGCAAAAGATCAACGAGTTTTCGAAGTTGATTATGCGTAAGGACGCCATTGCGCAGGAATTGAGTTTACAGAGGGAGGAGAAGGAGTACCTCGATGATGTGTCTCTAGAAATTGAATTGATTGACGAAGATGAGCCCGTGCAATACAAGGTGGGCGACCTCTTTATCTTCATGAAACAGAGCAAAGTTACCGCACAGCTCGAAAAAGACGCAGAACGTCTCGACAACAAAATAGAGACTTTAGAGGACAAGCAAAGAGACATTGATTCCCGTCTTGATGCTCTGAAGGCGATCCTGTATGCTAAATTTGGTGATAATATCAACCTTGAACGTTAGAACACTCATTAAAGTGTGGGCTGTGGGTGTCTCCACAAAATGAGTAATGAAAAATTTTTAATTTTTTCAGGAGGGAAATTAAAGAAAAGTAAAGAACATGATAATAAAAAGCAAGTTTAAGTTATTGTGTATGAGATAGAGTTTTTTTTGTATACCTTTGTAATCCGCATATATTCCTAAGTACCTTTTTTTTCAGACAGAAAAAAAGAGTTTCTTTACGGAAATTACTTCTTTCGTTTGATATTGTTTTTCTCTTTCGAGATTTAAGAACGTGGTTGTGTTTCGTGTTTCTGTGCAGATCATATTAGAAAGTTTTTTTCTCCATTTTGATAGACAAAACTTGTTGTTTCTACTGAACACAGCATATAAGCCAAGAAAATAGTTTTCCAAAAATGTCTCAAGTGCAAAGTCCTTTGACAGCAACGAACTCTGGTTTAGCTGTCAATAATAACACAATGAACTCACAAATGCCTAACCGTAGCAATGTTAGATTGGTCAATGGTACTTTACCCCCATCCTTACATGTTAGCTCTAACCTAAATCACAACACTGGCAATAGCTCTGCCTCCTATTCTGGCTCACAATCACGCGACGATTCCACTATAGTCGGGCTGCACTATAAGATAGGTAAGAAAATCGGTGAAGGTTCATTTGGTGTACTTTTTGAAGGTACAAACATGATCAATGGATTACCAGTTGCTATCAAGTTTGAACCAAGAAAAACAGAAGCCCCACAGCTAAAGGACGAATATCGGACCTATAAAATTTTAGCGGGAACACCTGGTATACCACAAGAATACTACTTTGGTCAGGAAGGATTACATAACATATTGGTTATTGATCTGCTTGGTCCTTCTTTAGAAGATTTATTCGATTGGTGTGGAAGAAGATTTTCGGTAAAAACTGTTGTACAAGTCGCAGTACAAATGATAACTTTAATTGAAGATTTGCACGCTCATGATTTGATATACCGTGATATTAAACCTGATAATTTTTTGATCGGAAGACCGGGTCAACCAGATGCTAACAAAGTTCATCTAATTGACTTTGGTATGGCCAAACAATATCGTGATCCAAAAACTAAACAACATATTCCGTACAGGGAAAAGAAATCATTAAGTGGCACAGCAAGATACATGTCGATAAATACACATTTGGGTAGAGAACAATCGAGAAGAGACGATATGGAAGCTATGGGTCATGTCTTCTTTTATTTCTTGAGGGGGCAGCTACCATGGCAAGGTTTGAAAGCACCAAATAACAAGCAAAAGTACGAAAAAATTGGCGAAAAGAAAAGACTAACAAATGTTTACGATTTAGCTCAGGGTCTCCCAATCCAATTTGGTAGGTATTTGGAAATAGTCAGAAATTTATCGTTTGAGGAAACTCCTGATTATGAGGGCTACCGCATGTTACTTTTATCTGTGTTGGATGATTTAGGTGAAACAGCAGATGGACAATATGATTGGATGAAGCTGAATGGTGGCCGTGGTTGGGATTTGTCGATAAACAAAAAGCCGAACTTACATGGTTATGGTCACCCAAATCCACCAAATGAAAAATCAAAAAGGCATAGAAGTAAAAACCATCAATATTCATCACCCGATCATCACCATCATTACAATCAACAGCAACAACAACAGCAGGCTCAGGCTCAAGCACAGGCTCAAGCACAAGCCAAAGTGCAGCAACAACAATTGCAACAAGCCCAGGCCCAGCAACAGGCCAATCGTTATCAATTACAACCAGATGACTCGCACTATGACGAAGAAAGAGAGGCGTCGAAGCTTGATCCAACTTCGTATGAAGCATATCAGCAACAAACTCAACAAAAATATGCTCAGCAACAACAAAAGCAAATGCAACAGAAATCCAAACAGTTTGCCAATACAGGTGCCAATGGTCAAACTAACAAGTATCCATATAATGCGCAACCAACGGCGAACGACGAACAAAACGCTAAAAACGCAGCGCAAGATAGAAATAGTAACAAATCATCGAAAGGTTTTTTCAGTAAGCTAGGATGCTGTTAGAATAGAAAACGGAGGAGGTTTTTTGTAATCATTCCCACCACCGTCCAGTGATCTTCACATTTTGTTCTAGTATTATGATTTTGATGTACATTTGATATTTTTTTATGTTTTTTATTTAAAAAGTAAGGGCGAAAATGTCTATTATTAAAAAAATATTAAGTACTTTACGTGCTTTTTAATATCGTTTTTTATTGATTATGTATCTTTAATGGGTTATTGATTTTTTTTGTTTTCTTTTTATATAGTATATACGCTTGACGTTCCGCGCGATTGTTTGTTATTTATAGTGTCCTTCTTAATTAGATTTTTCGTCGGCGTTATTGTGTACTAAATACAGAGTATCAAGATCTTTGATCTCATTAGTGACTCTTAAGGAAGCGCCAATATTATAAAATGAAACTTGTTTACCCTCTTTCAATTTGCATAGTTGAAATTTGTCATTAGAACTTGAATTAGTTAGTGTGCTAGATTTCACGTTTAGCTGGATAGACAAATAGTCCATGGCCCTACCCACAGGCCACATTTTGTTAATGTATAATGGCATTCTTGTATCCTCCTTGGCTATATCCGTCTCATCACCATCCACCAAGTAACACCAAATGTAAATCCTATTTTGCATAGGAATCTTGGGGTCACCTTTAGCAATTTTCTTGAGATTAGCCAATTGAATTATCTTATTCGACGAGGAACCGAAATTCTTTTTTGATTTGTTATTGCTCTTTCTTTTCTCATTCCTTTGGAAGAACTTAAATATTTTGTCTAATGTCTTTGAGTTCAAAGTAGAGCTCACTTTGGCAGTGTTAGAACCTCTCAAAGGCTCTCTTGTTTCACTTACTCTCTGGATTCTAACACTGGCCCTCTCAGGTAACAGACTCTTGAAATATGCTTCATCGTTAGAACTTGAGCCATCCCGGCTTTTGCTAGGACTTTTTTCAGTTTTATGAACTTCTTCATGCTCTAGCAACCACCTACAGTGGTGATCTTCCTTAAGTCTATGGTTCGAGCAGAAATCTTCATTGCAAAACGAACAATGGAAAGGTAGGAAGTCTAGTTGTCTACAATATGCACAGTGCTTTCCTACATCCAACATTCCGGTTTCTTTTTCGATAGCCGCCGA
The DNA here is from genome assembly GCF_000146045.2 of Saccharomyces cerevisiae S288C. Lineage (NCBI taxonomy): Eukaryota > Fungi > Ascomycota > Saccharomycetes > Saccharomycetales > Saccharomycetaceae > Saccharomyces > Saccharomyces cerevisiae. The sequence continues at coordinate 342,518 of NC_001146.8, read as the reverse complement.
CATTCTTAAATATAGCAAAAATTAGTTGATGGTCCTTTTTTTTATATCAAAATTAATGCAAGCTCTTGCAGTAGATGTACACTACAATGTGCCTATAGCTCACTGTTGTCACACTTCCGCCCTAGCTCGAGTCCTTGCTTGTACAAGCTCTTATTACATCTTTATACTCATTTGTAGAACATGCTTTTGCCACCGAAAGGAGGGTGAGGCAGTTTTATGTATATACGAACGTCGCTGGCCACGAGGGGGGAACTTTTCTTTTTATCGGCATGAGATAAAGGGTAGATACGAAATTAGCTAGACATTTAAAATATGAAAGCAAGGAAATTACTAAACTTCGAGATGTTCTTTTCCTTAAACTTCTAGTTGACAGCTCAACATTGATGATAGGGCTTATTGTAGTACCTATTTTATTTGCAATAAAGGGCATAGTAGTTGGCGTGCAAAAGGTAAAGAAAAAGTTTGGAAAGCACTCAAACACAAAGGACCAAAAAGAAGACAAGGACGAAGATAAACGACAAAGTATTTCTCAAAGAAAACAGCATACAGAATGGCCAATAGAGGAGAACCGGATCCAAAGAAGAGCACCGAATCAATCTGCTCTCTGACTAAACCGCAGCTTTATTCATTATATGATGATGACGTCGTGAGATCGGAAGATAACGAAATTTACGAAGAATTGAAACGCTCTGTCTCTATAGATTCTACCAAATATAGTAGAGATCAAACTATTGATTCGACTTTTTACTTGGCCCATAAGGTTGGCGGCTCGCTGCCAAGGAACACAGTATCTTCTAATAATTTGGAAAGGATTTTATCAGCATCATCCATTCACGAAAACTTTCCGTCAAGAACCAGACAAACTCGTCAAAATATTCTTCATTACCTGCAAGCTGTATTAATTTTGTCATTGAGCGGTTTCGCATATCATGAACTGTCCAGAAACTTGCACGATAATCATCTCTTACATCCAGATTTTGCATCGAGACCCCTTCTACTGGGTGTCAAACTTTGTAACTGGCTATCCAATGGGGTTCTGCCAAACTGGTTAGGCTACGGTGTTGAAGGACTGTTATTTGGTTCTGTTGTACCAATTCTGGATAATATTTTTCAAACAGAGGTTGTTAAGAGCTCTGTCCACCATGACAGTTTGACCTCTGTTATTAGAAGTATCAATGCCATGTTGGGAGTCACATTTGGGATCAGGAAAATACAGTGGAACTCCTCTTTGCAGGCGGCAGGGGCATGGGGGCTTCTGAATATTATACTGTGGTTGTTTTTTGACGGCTCAATATCCATGTTAATGAGCTGCATCTGCATTGGGGTGGGTTGTTGTATCTCTTGCTACAAAGATATTATCGACGGTTCCCAATTTTTATATTTCATGGATTTTTATTTCCTTGGTTCTCTAATGTTTGGAAAACTAGGAAGATATCTATATTCTCATTAAAGTCGAAATTCTGACGAGTAAATATTATTAATTAGAAGTACAAGAAGATAACATCAGAATGGCTTATCGTTTATATATAACTAATTAACGTAAACACAGTCAGCCATATGGCTGTAACACTTGACATTTCGAGAAATCACATAATAAGCGTTAAATATAAGAGACCCTTCTCTTTCCCTAAAAAAATATAAAAAAGTACAGGTTGTCTATTTATCTAATGGGTGATTCAGTATACAAACTGGACGACGAAGAGCTGTGGTTCCCCACTGGCGTTGAACTTGTACTACCACCTCCAATAGTACCGTTATTAGACGATGGTGGTCCACTCGATATACTTCCCTCCTTTTGTATCAACGTCGCATTATCTACTACACCAGCGGTTGAGGCAGTTGACGGACAAGTGCTTATCCTTCTTTTTATTATATCTTCTCGTAGTTTGCTGGGATTTGTTAATGGCAGGTTATTCTTTCCATAGTTTATTGGATCATTGTTTTGAATGCCAGCTTTCTGCAAAGCGTAATCACCACTGTCGAAATATTTTCTTTTCTGCATGGTATGCTTAAAAATATCTTTCTTTGATGGCAGCTTTCCGTACATTTTGTATAGCTTCATTTCGTTGGGCGAGAATTTGCTGGTATCAATAGTTCCGCTTTCGCCGTTATTCAGTTTAGTTAAATCTGGGTTACTACTATTGGGAGATAAGTTTTCATTCGACATAGCGGCGAGTTAGATATTCAGGTCCCTTTCTTTCGATAAAAATACCCACTTTAATGAGAAGCATTTGATGGTTAATGGACTTTTTTACGTTCTAGTTGTGATGAGGCCAAGCTATCCAGCCAAAGGGGGCTCAGGCTTCCATACTAAAATTTCAGCAAAAGATCGTTCAATACGTGTGGTGCCCGGGTAACAACAAGCCCTGCTACTAATAGCACCATAACGATTAATGTTGGGTAAATATCCACGGGGATACCTAGCCGAGTGGTGATTAATGAGACTTGTATTGGAACCATGGCATGCTCACTAGGATACGAGTCAGACAAGACCTGGAAAGTCACTAGTATTCTCGCGTAGTCTGACTTAGTTCCCTGAAATTCAGTGAAACGTGGTATTGTGATAGTTTGGAGATTATTAATGGAAATTGGATGTATTGCTGACCAACACACTTTAATCTGATATGTTTCGTCTCGCTGTAAGTCCGCCAGTTCAATATACGTAGTATTATGCAACTCCAAGTCAGTGGTATTGGCCTCGATAGTGATCTGACTCATTGCTTCTCCCGATAGTGATATGGAAGATATCAAGTTTACATCTCTTGCATAAGTAGAGCTGTCTCTTGGTTTTTTGAGGGGAAAGTTGTGAGGAACCTTATATAAGATTGATTCTGTATTAGCGTGTACAAATCCGATGAAAAATACAATTGTAGCGATAAACCAGTGAACATTCTGAGGCCGGACCATCTTCTTTTTAAAAATTGAACGAACCTATGTTGGCTTAGTGTGTGCGAATACCAAGGGTCAACAACATTGCTGTGCAGTTAATCTTCATATTCATGTAAACTTCTCATTTTTTCATTGCATATTAGTTTCCGTCATTGATGATCTTTTATAACAATAGTGAGAGGAAACAACTCCCTCTACCTTCAAATAGGGTCGATTCGGGAATATGATTAAAGAGACACCGAATCAAACGCATACATCCTCACAAGCATTTAGTGAGAAAAAATGGCGAGGCCTCAAAATCATCGCCGCAGTAATTGGACAGAAAGAGACGATAATGATGATTATCTGTTTCAGCGATTTCTAGAAGAATCGGAAACGAGGCATAGTAGAGAGCCTTCACCTGTAACCGAGCAATCTCAGCAAGAACTACAGCAGGATGTACAGCAAGCAATCGATGGAATATTTAACTCCCTTAGGAGGAATATGAGTTCTACTTCAAATATAAATAGAGCAGCTAATATGGATGCAACCACAAACGGAAATGGAGGAATCAATGCAGACACTATAAGAGCCACCAACGCCAATACGGCCGATTCCCCATTCACAGCAAGGCAGCAGAGCCCTCTCAGAACTTTTCTTAGAAATTTATTCATTTTAGATTACTTTATTGGGCTAATTTTATTCCCATTTTCCGTATACAACATATTAAGGAGCGGGTTCAATTCAATGACCTTTTCAGAGAATGATTTTATAATCGAAATCGTGGGATACTGGAAATTTGCCAAGATATTTGGTTCTGGTGGCACGACATTAATAGCATATAAGGATACTGGTAAATTAGGGTTGCTTGGAAAGTTTCATAACATCATTGTATTTTACTCTTCACCTGTGATAAAACATATTATGAAAAGTAGAGATGGCAATGAACCCAACTTAAATTGGATAAGACTAATGTTCGCTAAAGCTTTCGAGCTATTTGTCAAAGTCTCTACCATTCTGATCTATTTAGCTTATGGCGTAAGTGGTACCGTTTACATGGTTACCGCTGGGTTTTTCTTCGTATTGTGTCTATTATTCACTGTTATTAGAAGATATAAAGGTGTCCATCGAATGTTGGTGAGCCAAAGGATTACAGGGCCAGGCGTATTCTGATGATGAATCCACGATTATAATTTGTGTATTTGCTTATCTGTAGTAGTTTCTTTCGCATGTGGTCGCTGTATGAGACACTTGACACCAGAGGACGTTTATTTTGAAGCAACTCCTCTATGTAAGAGCTGTTTGCAAGCTTTCCGTACTGTGACACTTGACCATCATAACGTATATTAACGAACTACTAGGGTTGTTGTGGGCTTCTTTCAAAATGGGAATTGTTAAAAACTATTGATAAACGCCACTCACTACATGCATTGATTGTAAGATTTAACTATCCTTTTTACCTGATGTCTCGAAAATAAGCGTTTACAACAACTACTATTTTGCCGTTCTAGTTTAAAACATGGACGCTATAAAACACTAAATATATCAGAAGATTTCACTTAGACACAAAAGAAGGGGGTGAGATCCCTTATCTGTAGTAAAATGTATACAAATTATACGGACATTGTTTCTTTATTGTATCCATGTATACATGTGGGGTCTTGACACTTACAGGTAGTGAATGCTAGACCTTCGAGACTTAAGGTGAGCAATGTTTTAAAACTTTTCTTTTTTTCCCACTTCAGTGGAGTGTCACCCCGGGAAGATATTCACCTATGGTCAATGTAGCAAAAGATAATAAAAAAATATGTATGGCCAAGAATTTATATGATTCTTTCATCAATTAATTAATTAATTATTTGGGGTATGTCTTAAATAACAATAAAAAGGTGTATAAAACAATCATACTGCTTTAATGGGAAGTATGGTTCCTATTACGAACGAAAATAAAAGCTGTTGCGTGGAAATTTTGTAAAATAATGGTTATGATGACTGGTAAAAAAAGAATCTCTATGCTTCGCTAGATTTAATATCTATCAGTTCATGGGAAAATGCTTTCCAGAGCGGACTTGGAGGTGACACCATTAACGGCAGCAATGGACAACAAGATTTGGGCCTTAATTGGGGATAGGTAACCAGCACCCACAGCGTTCTTTGGAACATCTTTGTTGTCAATAAAGTTTAATGGAGTGTTAGCTTGAGCATATACGACTGGGATTTCAGTGCTTTCAATAGTAGATGAGGTTGAGTTGGTAGAACCAGAAGAAACAACAACCAAACCTTGAACGGCAGAACTCAAGGAGTCAATCAAACTGGAAGAGTAACCACCGTCATAGACAATTGGAACAATTGGAACACCGTTTTCTAATAGACCATAAGGAGTAGTGAAGTTACTGTATTCCTTTCTGATAATCGAGTCAGAAGAGATTAAAGTTGGCTTAGAAGCATCGAAGAACCATTTAACTTCGTCTTGGTCATCAACGATAGCAACAGGCAAACCAGCACCGTAAGAACAAGCAGTAGGTGGAGTGAAGACACCGGAGTACACTAATTTGTCAGAAGTGACGGACAAGACACCACGTTTGGTAGCGTTCTTATTGTTAGCGACTGGAATGGCATAAGCGGAATCTTCAGTGACAACAATAGGCTTTTCGGTGTCAAAAATGATAGAGAAGAAGAATGAGACAGCTTCCAAAGATTTGGCGTTGGCAACAACAACGGCACCGGCGGATGACTTATCTTGGATCGTTTCGTTAACAACACGGGCAACATTGTACAATTCGGTAATGTTCAAAGCAGAAGAACTGTTGAATAATCTGGTGTAGTTTGTGTGGGTCAAAGAACTGTTGGTGATTGGTACTTGACCACCTGTTACAATGATTTGTAATTGACTGCTTTCGGCAGTAGTAGTATTGGTAGTACTGTTTGTTCCATTAGCGTAGGTAACATTGCTAGAGTTAGACCCATTCCAGGCCGGCAAAGTGGAGTTGATATTCTTACTGTGAGATGCCTTAACAGCCCTGTATTTGAATAGGTTTTCGATTGGGCTTGCGACGACGGCAGATGAACATGCCAAAAGGGCAGATAAAACAACTTGGAACTTCATTTTCTATTACTGTATTACTTAACTGACGATTAATCCTGTAGATGTTTTTTGAGCTGATTTTTTACAAGCAAGAAAGAAATAGAAGGGATATTCAATAAGAGCAATAACCCAAGAGAACACAGCAGAAGTTCTAGCAAATGTCACCCTCTATCAAGCTTTTTATATTTCAGAGATGATGGTTTTTTTAGTGAGGTACTTTTTTCTCCCTTTTTCCTAATTATTACTAATAGGGTAAAAGAGATATAATAGGCGCTTTCTTTCTTCAAAGTATCGATGTTGAACTGTAGCATCGAGAAGCCGGCTTCACTCCCTACTGAGATTCTTCGGAGTTTGAAGATGCAATAGAGTACGAATATATCCCTTTTCAGCTCCTGAGCCTCTCCATTAGGAAAAGTATAAACTTTCGTCAACTTCTGCGCTAATTTTCGGCCCCTTCTTCGAGAAGTTTCGATTCGTAAAGGGTAAACTATTTAGACAGTGTACCCTTTTTGGGCTCATGTGTCTCTTGGACACATAACATGTCCACATAACATGCCCCGATTGGGTAAAAGTGAGAGACTTTTTCGCCCGCCGGATCTTCCGCGGATGACGAGAAAACTTCGCAAAAAAAAAAGTCACAAAAAAGTCACATAATAAACCAACGAATGGCCGATGTTTTACGGGTAAGCAAAAGTTTCGACGGTGAGAAAAAAACTCATGTGTCTTCAATCCCACATCAAGGCCCCTTCCTCTGGAAAGAGATCCCAATTAGGGATACCCGATCCGAGAATTTGAACATTGTGAGAACATTGAATCAATGATACCGAATGTTTAGCCCTCGCCGCCACATTACCCAATAGGGAATTGAAATGGAAATCGACTACTGAATTTTCCTATTGCTCATTTTTCTCTTTCCTTCAAACCATCGTCGGTAAAAGAAGGGAGTGAAGGGAAAAGCCAAAGATGATTAGGGATTCCGTCAGACATTCCTAAATTTGCCCTTTTTAAAAAATAGCACGCTTTAAGATATGCGTGTGGAACTAGTTCATCATGGTTTGACCTATCCCGAACGCTTTTGTTTCTAGCAATATTTGGTTATGACGATCTTTCAAGCGACGATTAATGAACTTGAAAGTGTAGGTTTTACAGTGATCGGTTGTCGAACCTCCGCTATCGTCTTCCCTGAGTTTCATTCAGTATTGTAAGACTGGATCATCTTATAATTTATAGTTCGAAAGGCCGAGAGGAAGCGCGTGATGAAAGCACGATCTTTTCTCTTTTACGACGTGTTAATAACAAAAATTATATATTCTTACACGTGTGTATGTTATTTCATATTTTTTTCAATATGGTCGATATATATAGATACTTCCTCTACAAAATCGTCCCCTGATCTGCCATCTCTTTTACCTTTTTCAACTACATCAGCCATTTTTCTTGTTTTTCAAGGTAAAAAAACCAGCCATCACCGAGATTGTGCTATTGTGCGTGGATGTATGGATTAAGGGCAGCCTGTAGGTTACTAGGTACATTGTCTTCGGAAAGGTGGTCGTTCAAATACTTCAAGGAGACATATGATAAAGCTGATGTCTATTTTGGTAATTTTTTTCCCGAAAAAAGTGCAGTTATTTATTCATAATGTGCGTTCTACATCCATAGATAAATACTTGAATAAAGAGGAATGTCCTTAACGCGTCCCTACAACGCATTTTTTCTTGTCAAATAGTCAAATCTGGAGTAAGTGTAGCCAATAAAAGGTAAATCTTCCTTGACTGGCGCACTTCCACCTTGCTTTGTCATCTGTTCCCTTTGTTTGGCAGCTTGTGCCATAGCTGGGGAATCTGGAACATTCTCCAACTCATCGGTTGGGAAGAACCTAGTATCGGTGATGGAGCTCAACTTTGGTATATACGGTGCTTCTACTTGTCTGATTGTATTCCAATCAACACCGCGAAAAAATGGATGACTTTTTATTTCATCTGCACCACCATGTCTACCAAGTCTTTGGTCTGCATGAGTTAATAGTCGACGGATTAGATCTTCGGCTTCATAAGAGATATGAATATCATCAGGAAATTGTAGAGTTTGCTCAAAATTCATGATTTTTCTGTACGTTTCCTGTGGAGTTTCGGAACAGAATGGAGGCCAACCAATCAGACACTCGTACATAATTGCTCCAAGTGACCACCAATCACACTCTTGCCCATAACCTTGGTATAAAAATATCTCAGGAGCAATATAATCTGGTGTACCTACGGTAGAATATGCCATTAAACGACGTGATTTTCTCCATGTCTGAATTTGTTGCCTGTTTGACATTGTTAGACTAATAGAATCCACAACCATTGTTTGCCTTTTATTTGCAGTATCGGTTGTATTTGCATTGTAAGTACCTGGCTTGGAAATACCATTAGTTGCCTCATCTTGTTGCAAAAGCTTTTTATAGTAGTTTGAGTCGTGAGTTTTATGGAACCCCGTAGACAACCCGAAATCAGATAATTTTATATGACCTCTAATATCGATCAAAATATTATCTGGTTTAATATCTCTGTGAATGAATCCTAATTTATGAATGGTTTCGATGGCCAAAATACACTCAGCCATGTAAAATCTAGTAACATCCTCTGTAAATAGTTGCCACCTGATTAGCATGGTCATCAAATCACCACCGGGCAAAAATTCCATGATTAAATATAAGTATTGAGCATCTTGGAATGAGTAATATAGCGAAACCACCCATGGAGAATCACTTCCAGCCAGAACATCCCTTTCAGCCTTGACGTGTGCTAATTGGTCCTTTTTGTACATTTCGGATTTTAATAAAGTTTTCATTGCATATATTTTTCCGGTGTCTTTCTTCTGAACCAGTCTGACTTCACCAAATGCCCCTTTTCCAATGACTTTCACAGTGTGGAAATCTTCTAACGATAATCTCGTTCTACGCAGCCTTAAAAATTGTGACTCTTTTTTACCCAAAGAACTCAATTGCCTAGATTTCCTTTCTTCTGACCAATTATGAGAAGTTAGTTCTGTTTCTAACTCCACTCTTCTTTCATTTCTTTCAATGGCGTATTTAACAGAGGATTGGTAAAAGTTCTCAATCTTCAACTTTACAGCTGCTGCTTTATCTTGCGTTCCTTTAGTCAACAAATCTGGTCGTCTTTCAAAGTACATATAGTTTGATATGGTACCATTATTAAAGCCGCTCTGAACGGGAGATTGTGATTGCTGCTGCTGTTGTTGCTGCTGTTGTTGTTGTTGTATTTGCATATGTTGCTGTTGTTGTTGTTGTTGTTGCTGCTGCTGGTATTGAAGTTGTTGCTGTTGTTGCCGGGAATTTTGTTGCTGTGCTTGGGAAAGTTGTTGCTGAACTTGGACATTTTCCTGTTCTTGTTGTAACCTCTGGAAGCTTTTCACACTCCTTAACCCGCTTGAATATGACCCATTGCTCCGTAGCGTTTGCGGTTGGTGGAACGGACTACTAGAAGAACTGCCATTTAAATTTTGATTGTACTCTGACTCTATAGAATATTGGCCCGGTGATAATTGGGGTAATTGTGCATTCCCACTCCCATTACCGTTCTGAACCATGCTCTGGGAATTATTATTATGTCTATAAAGACCACCCATCGACGGCGGTGGGGTATTGATCATCTGATTTGAAGCTGCGTAATTATTATGTGGTGGTGGTGTGGCTGGATAATTCAGGGCTGGAACGTCTGTAAAACCGCTGCCAAGGTTACCTGTCTCACGTTGTAAATGCTCTTGTAACGATTGATGAGAGCCTTGCTCTTTCATGTAGTTGCTACTAAATCCTGCAGCAGGCGGTCTAGGAATTTGCTGATACGGATTCATTTCGTTGGCGTATTGTTGTTGTTGTTGATGCTGTTGGTCTTGTTGTTGGGACATATAATAGCCATGTCCTGAAGTAGGTGCACCCTCATGATGATTGGTGCTGCTATTATACATTGCGAAAACTGCAGAGGATTACAGAAGGATCAGCGCAGACGTGTACCTATACTGAAATTTACGCTTACGTTTCAAAAAAAGAGCGATATCTATGTGGTAATATCAGTGTTCGCCGATAATAAAGCAATATCTGAACCCTTATTCGTGTGATATAGAAATTTATATGACCTTGCTCAACTATTCAAACGAAAAATGATCTTTGAATGTTAAAAATAGTCGCTGGACTGCAGATCAAACTGGAGTGCAACTGCTTCTCTGGAAACTAATCATTTTCGTCGAATAAGAATGATGGTTACCCGACCGACACGCGTCCTAGAGCGCCCGAACCGTACTAACGCATCATTAGTTGCAGGAATTATCGTAAAGTTTTATATTGTAATAATATGTAATTATATCAGATTTTAAAGCAAAGAAAATACAAAAGCGAAACCCATAAAGAGATTCAGAATTGCAAAGCTTGACCCTTTTGCTTCTTTTCACCACCCAATTCGAAGTGCTTGCATCTCTTCAAGGTCAATTGGGCTCTGGTCTTACATTTGACACATTCCAATCTCAAAACAACCTTCTTGGTAGTCTTAGCTTTCTTGTGGAAAACAGGCTTGGTTTGACCACCGAAACCAGATTGTTTACGGTCATAACGTCTCTTACCTTGGGCAAACAAGGAAGCCTTACCAGCTTTGTATTGAGTAACCTTGTGTTGAGTGTGCTTACGACAGGTCTTACCCTTACAGTAGGTCTTTCTGGTCTTTGGAACGTTAACTAAATAGAAGAAATAGATGAGACATCGTACTAATGTTAGTAAAAAAGTTTATTATTAGAAAAAATCAGTAAGGTGGTAAGCAAAATCTAGCATATTGAAAAGAAATAACAGTTATCCAACTTATCCCCTCTACGTTTCCTTCCTCAAAGAATATCACTGCACAATCTGAAGATAGCGAGGGAAATAGAAGCCTTTTTTGAGCTTCACAAATAGGCTACTGTGCTGTTTGGAGCTTTTTCAGAGCATATTATCAGAAAAACAGAAAGGATCCTCCATGCATATGATACTCTGTTGCTGCATATCTCGGTTTCATTGCTGACTGCTGAACTTTTATTGCGCATCGTTTAGTTTTGTGTATACGCCCTTTTTAGGCGCAGATTATACAGTTGCTAGGTGTGTCTGTTTATGCATTCATGACGATTATGAAATTTCATTGACAATAAAAATCAAATTAGCTTTTCTTTATTGGTCCTGATTTTATTCACCATTAGGAATTATGGTTATAACATACCCATTTTTACTGATAATTGTTGTTTTCCTCTATTAAGGATTAGATTTCAAGATGCATTTGGACCACTTAATGGTGCTATTATCTGCCTCCTTCGCGCTCATGTACTAGCCCTTCGAAGGTAGATTGAACCGCCTTTCCCGGGCAAAAGAGAAGGTTGCGCTATTTCCTGTGACCCAATCACTCTGCGGGCCAGCTGCTGTAACCTTCCTACTGGTCCGGCCTATTGGCACTAGACAAAGCTCCCTTCCCTGGCAGGATCAGTCCTGGCGTTAGGCGGAATTCAGGTGTTAAATGTCCGCAAGAGAAAAAATAGATAAATAAAAAAAAAGTATAACTCGAAGTAAATGTCTAGGTTTTACTTTAGATGTAAGGATGTAAGATCTCTGAATGTAGGACAGCATTTGGTAGAAAACTGTTATTATATGCCGATATGACAGCTACATATTTGCTATTTGTCACTGCGGTTTGGCGTTCCAAAACGCATTAGTCTATATTGGTGATGAATAATTGACAAGTTTTAATGCCAAAGCTAGACAAGTTATTACACACTTTTTAGTTTTCCTTGTACGAACTTTTTTGGGTTTCACATAGAAAGTAGATTATTCGTAAAAACCGGATACTTGATCTTCACTCTTTGAGACCTTTAATTATGTCGCTTCTTTTATGTTAATTTCAACTATCATGTTATTGCTCTTTATATTGTTATCGCTCATATTTGACTCTGCAATGGCGTTACTAGGGATAATGAAAGATAATGAACAGCAATAGTGCAACTATTTTATGGTTTGCTTCGTGAAGATAATCTTTTTTTTGCAACTTTTAAGACGTCATTATCGTCTACATACGTTAGATTTTCGAGTACTTCTCTTTGATTGAATGGGTAGCCGCAGACTAAGCTGGGACATATTATAATGGCATAATTTTGCTGTACTAAACACTTTTGAAGTCTTTCATTGCAATTTGGACAAAATACTTGGGAGTCGGGCTTATCAGACATCTTTTAATGACGTGTTCGTTTGTATGTAGTTTTGGTATACTGGATATTCGATATATTGTAAAGTGGAATTTTCAGCTCATCGCTTCCTTTTTCTTTTTCCTACGAGAAAAGAAATTTTGAAAAATGGGAACTTAAGAGCCAAGAATATTGATAGATAGGTGCACCCGAAATACAATCTTTGTACATCATCAAGATTATCAAAATAGTTTATAAAATAACCAAACTCAGTTATTTTTCTAAGCACGATAAGCAAATATGCCTAGAGTGGAATCGGAGACTTACAAACGTCTGCAAAATGACCCTTCCTGTATAAGAAATATATGTATTGTTGCTCATGTTGATCACGGTAAAACTTCACTTTCAGATTCTCTTTTGGCTTCGAATGGTATTATATCACAAAGGCTTGCCGGCAAAATTCGATTCTTAGATGCCAGGCCTGACGAACAACTACGTGGTATCACAATGGAATCATCGGCTATCTCTTTATATTTTAGGGTATTGCGTAAACAAGAAGGTTCCGATGAGCCTCTTGTAAGCGAGCATCTAGTAAACTTAATTGATTCCCCAGGTCACATTGATTTTTCAAGTGAGGTCAGTGCAGCTTCAAGACTATGTGATGGTGCTGTCGTACTGGTTGATGTCGTAGAGGGGGTATGCTCGCAAACCGTCACAGTGTTGAGACAATGTTGGACGGAGAAGCTGAAGCCCATTTTAGTATTGAATAAGATTGATAGATTGATCACAGAACTACAACTAACTCCCCAAGAAGCTTATATTCACTTGTCCAAAGTCATTGAACAAGTCAACTCAGTTATCGGGTCCTTTTTCGCAAACGAGAGACAATTGGATGATTTATTTTGGAGGGAGCAATTAGAAAAGAACGAAAACGCGGAATATATTGAAAAGGATGATTCGGGTATTTACTTTAACCCTACTGATAACAACGTTATTTTTGCTTCCGCAATTGATGGTTGGGGTTTCAACATCGGTCAATTGGCCAAATTTTACGAACAAAAATTAGGCGCTAAAAGGGAAAACCTACAGAAAGTTTTATGGGGTGATTTCTATATGGATCCCAAGACAAAAAAAATTATTAACAATAAAGGCCTTAAGGGAAGATCCCTGAAACCCCTTTTCACATCGCTAATCCTCGAAAATATATGGAAAATTTATCAAAACATAATCACATCGAGAGATTCTGAAATGGTCGAAAAAATAGCAAAAACTTTAAATATTAAGCTACTTGCACGTGATCTAAGGTCGAAGGACGATAAACAATTGTTAAGAACTATCATGGGTCAATGGCTACCCGTCAGCACAGCAGTATTGTTAACAGTTATTGAAAAATTACCTTCACCTTTGGAATCACAAACCGATCGTTTGAACACTATTTTGGTCTCCGAATCCGACACAGCAGCCATGGATCCAAGACTTCTGAAAGCCATGAAGACATGTGATAAAGAAGGACCAGTTAGTGCATACGTATCTAAGATGCTTTCAATTCCTAGAGAAGAATTACCTGTTGAATCTAAGAGGATAGCATCTTCGGATGAGCTGATGGAGAGAAGTAGAAAGGCACGTGAGGAAGCACTTAATGCTGCAAAACATGCTGGTATGGTAGAAAATATGGCAATGATGGATTTGAATGACAATTCTAAAAATACATCAGATTTATATAAAAGAGCAAAAGATACCGTTATGACCCCCGAAGTAGGAGAACAGACAAAGCCAAAACCTTCAAGAAATAATGATGTTTTCTGTGTTGTTTCAGAGCCTTCTTCCGCCTTGGATTTAGAATTTGAATATGAGGGGGAGGATGATTCAGATAGTCAAGATAACTTCGGCCTAGATTTTGTACCAACTGACATAGATCCAAATGACCCTCTAAGTTCAATGTTTGAATATGAGGAAGAAGATCCACTTTTGGAGAGTATTAAGCAAATTTCAGAGGATGTGAACGATGAAGTAGATGATATTTTTGACGAAAAGGAAGAATGCTTGGTAGCATTTGCAAGAATATACAGTGGCACACTAAGAGTTGGTCAGGAGATTTCGGTATTGGGTCCAAAATATGATCCAAAATGTCCAGAGGAGCATATTGAAACTGCGATTATTACGCATTTATATTTGTTTATGGGTAAGGAATTGGTTCCTTTGGACGTTTGTCCATCAGGAAATATAGTCGGTATTCGTGGTCTGGCCGGTAAAGTTTTAAAGAGTGGTACGTTGATAGAGAAGGGCGTACAAGGCGTCAATCTAGCGGGCGTCAATTTCCATTTTACGCCAATCGTTCGTGTTGCTGTGGAGCCAGCCAATCCTGTGGAAATGAGCAAGTTGGTACGAGGATTAAAGTTGTTGGATCAAGCAGATCCTTGCGTGCACACATACGTTGAAAATACTGGTGAACACATTCTGTGTACGGCCGGTGAATTACATTTAGAAAGATGCCTAAAAGATTTAACAGAGAGATTTGCAGGAATAGAAATTACACATTCTGAACCGGCTATTCCATATAGGGAAACATTTTTATCAGCCTCAGATATGAATCCACCGCAGAATTCACAGCTGGGAAGGGGTGTTCATGAACTACTATTGAGCCAGTACAAGATTACATTCAGAACGTTCCCATTAAGCGGTAAAGTTACAGACTTTTTATCTCAACATCAAAATAGCATTAAAAACATTTTGAAGACGTCCACTTCAAGCATGGATCCCGTCATAGAATCAACTGGAAGTTCTTTTCTAGACAAAAAGTCTTTACTCGTTGCTTTTGAAGAGGTCATAAATCAGGAGGAGAAGAGCAGAGAACTATTAAGTGGGTTTAAAGTAAAGTTAGCAGGTTTTGGGCCAAGTAGAGTTGGGTGCAACATTTTGCTGTCGCAGGATAATCTTCTTGGAAGCCTATTTGAAGGTACTCCAGCAGCCTTTGAGTATTCAGATTCCATCAAAAATGGCTTCCAACTGGCTGTTAGCGAAGGACCTCTGGCAAATGAGCCCGTACAGGGAATGTGTGTTCTTGTTGAAAGCGTACATAAGATGTCACAAGACGAAATTGAATCTATTGAAGATCCGCGCTACCAACAACATATTGTGGACTTATCAGGGAGGTTGATAACTTCTACAAGGGACGCTATACATGAGGCCTTTTTAGACTGGTCCCCAAGAATTATGTGGGCAATTTACTCATGTGATATTCAAACCTCTGTCGATGTACTTGGAAAAGTGTATGCCGTTATTCTACAGAGGCATGGTAAAATCATTTCTGAAGAAATGAAAGAAGGTACACCGTTTTTTCAAATTGAGGCACATGTGCCCGTTGTGGAAGCATTCGGTTTAAGTGAAGATATTCGTAAACGAACATCTGGTGCAGCACAACCTCAATTGGTATTTTCCGGATTCGAGTGTATCGATTTAGATCCATTTTGGGTCCCAACCACAGAAGAAGAATTGGAGGAACTAGGTGATACAGCAGATAGAGAGAATATTGCCCGTAAGCATATGAATGCCATCAGAAGAAGGAAAGGTCTATTCATTGAAGAAAAAGTTGTCGAAAATGCCGAAAAACAACGTACTTTGAAAAAGAATTAAGGTTTTTTAGGGTTTATATGAATCATAGACTAATATAGATAGTTTTCACTAGTTGAAAATATATATAAATATATGTATGTATGTATGTATATTCACTTGAATATGAGATGAAATAGCACAGTTTTCAAGCATTTCCAGTCTTACGTATTCTATGATATACTACATACTCTCGCGCGAGTGAATGTTTTAGCGATGGGACAAGAAAGTTGAGATGATCTGGACGATGAGAATGGCAAAATAAGCGAGAGCTACAGCAAGAACTACAGATTGCACTTTTTGCATATACCCTGAATAGGAATTTCTTTGCTAAATATTTGGTAATTTGTTATCCATATTTACTGATATCGTGCTTCTTACGACGAATTTATAGCTTTAATCATATTCTCTTCTCTTCTATTTTCATGCCATATCATCAAGAAAATGACACCTACAAACCAATCTAGTGGAACGACTAATGCATCTGTGGAGGTACTTTCAGAGGATGGACCTATGCCAATAAACGTTATGATGCAAGAAGGTGTGAAAGCGCTGACTAAAATTCTTTCCAATCAGCTTCAAGACAGACAAGCTTTTCAAAACGCTCCTCATGCAATGCAATTCGTTATAAGAAATGGAGGAAAAGCTTTATCAAATGCACGGTTAGAAGAGCTCAAAGATGCTCTTCCTAAGATGGACTCGTTGAGTTTGGAAGATGAACTTGCGAAAATAGATGGCCAAAGTGCATACCACATTGATTCCGCAGAGGAAAAGGAAACCTTTGAAAGTAAAATAGGCCAAATAGCTTCTAGAAATAGTGCAGACTTCATAATAGAGGAGGACTTGCAAAATATTTTAGATGATGATCTTAAAGACTCAGAACTTAACTTGGATGGCGAAGAAGCCGAAATAATTTTCGATTATGAGAGCCAAGAACTGGATACACCGGATGGTATAGGGGAAAAGATTTCTCAAATGATAGAATCGGTGTTACCGGGAGGGTTTGGAAGTGAAGAACAGGGGGGGTTGCGAACTGTAACAAATGTAGAGGATTTAGATGTTGCAGAAGAAGTCACAGATATCGATCATGATACCGTTGACGCAGCTCGTTTGCATGGAGACGGTCAACATTCCATATCTTCTAGAAAGCACAGCAGGTCAAAGAACTCGAAAAAGAATGGGCATGTAAGGCGACATGACTTTTATGACGAATCTAGAGACCATAAAAGTTGTTGCCCGCATCATCATTATGAAAACTTATCCAAACTACGAAACTACTATTATCATGATTTTGAATATATTTCCAGAACGGAAAACCGTGTTCCAGATTTCTCTGTCCTAGTTAACGAATCAAGTCCCATGTGTTTATTTTGCGAGTACTACATGGTGTTTGGTGAACCACCACGTAACATGATAAAGTGGTATAATCGTACGTTTGGTTACAATCGTATGCCGAATCCACCAAGAGATGAACAAGATAGTAGGAAAAGGAATAGATAGTCAACATTATTACTGTAGGAATAAAGTAGTATAGGGAACATTACATAATAGAGGAAAACTTGTGAGGAAAACTTGTGACATTCTAAACGTATTTAAGAGTTATTGAAAAATTAATGGTGTACGACAATATTTCTCTTTGAATATTTATATGCTTCTTAGCGGTATTATGACTAAATAGTAACAGGAAAAAACACAAGTAAATGCAAATGGGTTTACATCAGTAATCCTGCCGGTCCATTTAGCATATATGTGGTCGAGCTGCCCCATGCGGTGTGGCGTTTCTCCTTTCTTGATTCATATTCATGTAATAGCATGCACATGCAAGTAAGTATCTGACTATCCCACGGCACATTTTCAATGATATTAGAGCCCATTTCAGTATAATTGGTAGATGTTAAACTAGAGCCATCATCAAACGAATCAGTTTCTTGTAAGTACAAGGTAGCTACTCTCAAAGTTCTTTTTTTCGGTATGACACTAACTTTATCATCTGTGTATCTGGCCCATACTGGGAGATAACCCAGCGGTCTTGTGGGACGGGAACGGCTGTAAGAATCAAACTCTTCAATAGTTTGTTGGTTCATGTAGGATGCCATCGTATCATCGAGTACAAGTAGGTTGATGCTATTTGAGCCAAAAGGTGAAGCTAAACTAGTTGTCCCGTACCAACGAAGATTTAATCCATGAATTGCCGTATCCGCATTTTTCCTTTGATTGTAATTAATCATGGGGATATGAACATCAGGTTCATCTTTTCTATGAAATATAAAATCGTGCTCTACCCTGCTCGAAAAATTATGGCTTTCCATTTTTTTTAGAATAGTGCAGAATTCATATTTATATATGGAGACATTTTCGTTTATTCGAGAGACCACTTCTGAGTTTAATGGAGGTTTATCGCATTGGGAGTCTATCATAACGTATTTATATATCCTCATTACCGGTGTATTTTGATCACTGAAAAGCGACTTGACCAGGTTTAAAGAAATGGCGTGAAATAGGGGAAGTCCTAGACCCCTCTTTGGATCAATGTTATCGAGCTTCCTCTTGTTGTGTAAAAATAGCTGGAGAGATTCTTCACTGGGGAATGCAAAAAACCCTCGTTGTAGTAGCACCGAAACGAATGGCATGGCTCTTTCTGACGTGAATCTTGGGGCTCTGTTAACATAACCCTGTCTTTGTAGGTCTCCAATTGTTGAGCCTTCTGATACCGCTGTATTCAAAGTAGCTGCATCCGCACTATCATCGCCCTCGTTGGCAGAGGTTTCCAGAGATTCATTTTCTCGTGCAAATATTGTAGATTGGTCGTCTCCATAACCATTAGCTCCCAAGAGATTGACGGTGGATGGAGACCCACTGTGAGGATACGGAGGATGTTGGCGATTATGTCGGCGTCCCCGGCGATTTCCAATCAAAGAGCGTACTCTATCCATGCGGATCTTTGGCAAATGTATGTAGCACTTCTCCTATCGTTCAATTTGATGCTCTTTCTTTTCCAAAAGCCTTACTTGTTCTTCTTCTTCACTAGTAGTGAAGGGCTTTAGAGATGCCCAGAACCCAGACCATTTTAGACGCGTTATGAAATAAATATTGCGCTGAAAATTCAAACTTCATAATAAACAAAAATCATTAATAGTTTTGTAATTTGATTTACTGTTATGGTGATGCTATGTTAGTGTGAAATAGAACAACAGAAACGATGGGCTTGGACCAGGACAAGATAAAGAAGAGGCTTTCTCAAATAGAGATAGATATCAACCAGATGAACCAGATGATTGACGAAAATTTACAATTAGTTGAACCTGCGGAGGACGAAGCTGTCGAAGATAATGTCAAGGATACGGGTGTGGTCGACGCTGTAAAGGTGGCAGAAACGGCTCTTTTTAGTGGCAATGATGGAGCGGATAGTAACCCAGGAGATTCAGCTCAGGTTGAAGAGCACAAAACCGCACAGGTCCATATTCCCACTGAGAATGAAGCGAATAAGAGTACGGATGACCCATCCCAGCTATCGGTTACTCAACCTTTTATAGCGAAAGAGCAGATAACTCACACCGCCATTGCTATTGGTGACTCCTATAATTCATTTGTCGCAAATTCCGCTGGAAATGAAAAGGCAAAGGACTCCTGCACTGAGAACAAAGAAGATGGTACAGTCAATATAGATCAAAACAGGGGTGAAGCTGATGTTGAAATTATCGAAAATAATGATGATGAATGGGAGGATGAAAAATCGGATGTTGAAGAGGGGCGAGTAGATAAGGGAACAGAGGAAAACAGTGAGATTGAATCTTTCAAATCACCCATGCCCCAGAATAACACCTTGGGCGGTGAGAACAAGTTAGACGCTGAACTTGTATTAGACAAATTTTCTTCCGCTAATAAGGATCTAGATATACAACCGCAAACCATAGTTGTAGGAGGTGACAATGAATACAACCATGAGAGCAGCCGTTTAGCTGATCAAACACCCCATGACGATAATTCAGAGAATTGTCCCAATCGCTCTGGAGGAAGCACTCCCTTAGATTCTCAAACTAAAATTTTTATCCCTAAAAAGAATTCTAAAGAAGATGGTACCAATATAAATCACTTTAATTCAGATGGTGATGGACAGAAAAAAATGGCGAATTTCGAGACACGACGCCCTACAAATCCGTTCAGAGTTATCTCGGTGAGCAGCAATTCCAATTCAAGAAACGGAAGTCGTAAATCTTCACTAAATAAGTATGATTCGCCAGTCTCCTCTCCTATCACATCAGCGTCTGAGCTGGGCAGTATTGCCAAGCTGGAAAAAAGACATGATTATTTATCCATGAAATGCATTAAGTTACAAAAGGAAATTGACTATCTAAACAAGATGAATGCACAGGGTTCTTTATCTATGGAAGACGGAAAGAGACTACATAGAGCCGTAGTGAAGCTTCAAGAATATCTTGACAAGAAAACGAAGGAGAAATATGAGGTCGGAGTGTTATTAAGTAGACATCTGAGAAAGCAAATTGATCGTGGCGAAAATGGCCAATTTTGGATTGGAACTAAATGATTACATTACGCCAAGGGTTGTTATAAATATTTATAAATTAAGACAGATATATAAAGTTAAAATAAATACCAAAAGAACATAGACAATCGTAAGAGAATAAGAATCCTTTATCCTAGAGCCATCCATCTGTTATTTTTGATGTTGCTGACTTTTTTTCTGATAAATTCTATTATTTTAATAGTAAAGAGGTGAGTATTTCGCCTAAACGTAAACAAAACGATAATAAAAAAAAAAAAAAATGAAGACAAAATGTTCAGATAGTCAATTATATTGTAATAACATGAAACGGAACAATAACAGTACCCAGAATTCAATTTCAATGGCGTTGTGTCTTCTTTTCTCTAAGAACTTTCATAAACCAAGTCGTACTTAACCGCGCTAGCGATAACCCTGCTAACTTTGTCGCAGAGGGAAAAAAGTAGAATCGAAGGGAAAAATCACGAAAATTAACTGGGCTGAATAGAATGAATTCAGTCATACGGTGATGGTTTTCGAAACAAACTGCACATTTTTCCAGTTAAAAGGACCAAGTTTGGTTACTGATACGTGAGACTAATTTGTTCTCCAGAAACACAATAATTTGGTGCTACATTGCCAACGCTCAGGAGTGGTTTTAAGCTCAGAAAAGTTACTACCAAAGGGGTTCAACGTAAAAGTGAATTGTGTTTTCTTATCGAGAAAAACTCTTTTATTATTCAAGTGAGTTTTCCACTTATTAGATTCCTATCTTTTTACCGATCTCTATTATTTGATAAGTTCCTTAATCAATTCGTGGATTTTTATTTTTATTTCATTCTTTTCATTTCAATTTCTGCATTCCAAATACACCTGCCCAGTCTCTAGACCCTGCTTAATCATTATGTCAAGCGAGGAACGCTCGAGACAACCAAGTACTGTTTCAACTTTCGATTTAGAACCCAATCCTTTTGAACAAAGCTTCGCCTCTTCCAAGAAGGCTTTGTCACTTCCAGGCACGATCTCCCATCCGTCTCTACCAAAAGAGCTTTCACGAAACAATTCTACCTCAACGATAACACAACATTCCCAACGTTCCACTCATAGTTTGAACAGTATTCCAGAAGAAAATGGGAATTCAACCGTTACAGATAATAGTAATCATAATGACGTAAAAAAAGACTCACCTAGTTTTTTACCAGGCCAACAAAGACCTACTATAATATCTCCGCCTATTCTCACACCTGGTGGGTCGAAAAGATTACCACCTCTACTCCTTTCTCCCTCTATTTTATATCAGGCAAATTCAACTACGAATCCCAGTCAGAATTCACATTCTGTTTCAGTCTCTAATTCAAACCCTAGTGCAATAGGCGTTTCTTCTACCTCCGGATCTCTGTATCCAAACAGCTCTTCTCCTTCAGGGACTTCACTTATACGCCAGCCACGAAACTCGAACGTGACCACAAGTAATTCTGGTAACGGCTTCCCCACGAATGATTCACAAATGCCTGGCTTTTTATTAAACTTGTCCAAATCTGGGTTGACACCTAATGAGTCCAATATCAGGACCGGGTTGACACCCGGTATTCTTACGCAATCTTACAATTATCCCGTATTGCCGTCAATTAATAAAAATACTATAACAGGTAGCAAAAATGTCAACAAAAGTGTCACAGTGAATGGAAGTATTGAAAACCACCCTCATGTTAATATAATGCACCCAACTGTAAATGGTACACCACTTACGCCGGGATTGAGTTCTCTGCTAAACTTACCATCTACTGGAGTTTTGGCTAATCCAGTATTCAAATCAACACCTACAACAAATACCACAGATGGTACCGTCAACAACAGCATCAGTAATTCCAATTTTTCCCCAAATACTTCAACGAAAGCGGCTGTCAAAATGGATAATCCGGCAGAGTTCAATGCCATCGAGCACTCCGCTCATAATCACAAGGAGAATGAAAATTTAACGACTCAAATTGAGAACAATGACCAGTTCAATAACAAAACACGAAAAAGAAAGAGAAGGATGTCTAGCACAAGTTCTACTTCTAAGGCTTCAAGAAAAAATTCCATATCAAGAAAAAACTCAGCAGTTACGACTGCACCAGCACAAAAAGATGATGTTGAAAATAATAAAATTTCAAACAACGTAACACTTGATGAGAATGAAGAGCAAGAAAGAAAAAGAAAGGAGTTTTTAGAAAGAAATAGAGTAGCTGCATCTAAATTTAGAAAAAGAAAGAAAGAGTACATCAAGAAAATTGAAAATGATCTACAATTCTATGAATCTGAATATGACGATCTAACTCAGGTCATTGGGAAGCTATGCGGCATAATACCCTCAAGCTCCTCGAATTCCCAATTCAATGTGAATGTTTCAACTCCGTCATCATCATCACCACCATCTACATCTTTAATAGCATTGTTAGAGAGTAGCATTTCAAGGAGTGATTATTCAAGTGCAATGTCAGTATTATCAAACATGAAGCAATTGATATGTGAAACGAATTTTTACCGAAGGGGAGGCAAAAACCCAAGGGACGACATGGATGGCCAAGAAGACAGCTTCAATAAGGACACTAACGTTGTCAAAAGCGAAAATGCGGGCTATCCTTCCGTTAATTCAAGACCAATAATTCTAGATAAAAAATACTCACTGAACTCTGGAGCAAATATCAGCAAAAGTAACACAACTACTAATAATGTGGGAAATAGTGCACAGAATATAATCAATTCATGCTACTCTGTTACTAATCCATTGGTAATAAATGCAAATTCCGATACCCATGATACTAATAAGCATGATGTACTATCCACTCTACCTCACAATAATTGACGAGATAGCGACGGGGTTCTTAAATAGTCTTCTATCTGATGCTTTCGTACTCTTCAACCTGTCCGCTTTTCTCATTGCAAATATTCCACTATAAAGTTCCTTTTAAGAGGAAATCCCTTTTATTCTCCCGCTTTTTTCTGTATTTATGTAACTTCAAGATTTTTTTTTCTATATTTGATATAAACTTTAATAGGGTTCTTCTTTTCAGAAGTTTATCAATTGCTTAAGCCTCCTTTTGTTGATCAACAACAATAAAGGCTTTATTATCGTAAATTTTCCTACAGCATTTATTCTTCATAGAGCATACCGTTATAATTTCACCGTCTTTTCACTACGCTCATAAAGAGAGTACAGTTATACTGCTGCAACCCTAGCATGTATCAAGCTGTGCTGCTTATACCTATTTTGAAAGGGCCATTCCTTCTTTTGCCATTCCTTTTTCGTCTATTTTCCTAAATAGCTTCCTTAGCCTCACGTTTTTTTGTTCGCTTTCAAGAGATGGTCACCGTTCTCTAACTGATAAGGAAAAACGTTTCAGCCAGAACTTCCTATATAGAAATATTCTGAAAGCTATCGAGTAAAGACTCAGGAAATTGCCAAAACGTTATGAGCTACAATTATTTGAAGGCAGCTAGAAAAATTATATGCATTGGGCGTAATTACGCAGCGCATATCAAAGAGCTGAACAATTCAACTCCAAAACAACCGTTTTTTTTCCTAAAACCAACCTCGAGTATTGTGACACCATTGTCTTCATCATTGGTCAAGACCACTAGACCTGCAAACTCGACTTTCAATGGTTTAAATGAAGACGGAACTAACCCCGGGCCCATTTTTATCCCACGCGGTGTGAAGGTTCATCACGAAATTGAGTTGGCATTGATTGTGAGCAAACATTTGTCCAATGTCACTAAGATGAAACCCGAAGAAGTCTATGACTCTATTAGTGGTGTAGCTCTAGCATTGGATCTTACAGCAAGAAATGTCCAAGATGAAGCCAAAAAGAAGGGGCTACCTTGGACTATAAGCAAGGGTTTTGACACCTTCATGCCAATCTCTGCTATAGTCTCCCGCGAGAAGTTCTCATCCTACAAATCAAACTTACAGGATATTTTCAGAGTCAAGTGCTCTGTTAACGGACAGTTGAGACAAGATGGTGGTACTAACCTCATGTTGCACCCACTCCATAAAATACTGCAACACATATCTACCATGATATCTCTGGAACCGGGTGATATCATTTTGACTGGTACACCTGCAGGTGTAGGCGAGTTAAAGCCTGGTGACCGTGTTCACTGTGAGCTATTGCAGAATAATGACAATATTGTCGACATGAACTTCGAATGTGAAAATCGGCCGGGACCATATGAATTTAGAGAAACATAATGTCTGTCGCATTCACGCTTGTCGCAGATAACACGTTATGCGTTACTAATTTCCTACAAGCTTGGCACATATACGACCAATTGTGCTTCTGTATACGCTACGCTATGTAATCACATATCACATGCAGGGTAACCAGCACCTTTTTGGTGTTTTTTCAAATCTCGAGGTCAAGGGACATCTAAAGCAGGCACAAGCATGTGGAAAATTTGTTCTTCACCTATAATATAAAACAGCTTACTCACAAAAGAGACGCCTAGAGGTACGTAGCGCTTTAAGGACTCTTCAGCCAGTTGTTAGCAGATCGCTCAAATCCTTCTTGGTCGTTATTTTTTGAAGAAGAAGGAAAAGCAAAGCCAGCATGTCAATTATGCCAGTTAAGAACGCCTTGGCGCAAGGGAGGACGCTCCTCATGGGGAGGATGCCTGCTGTAAAGTTTTCTACAAGAATGCAATTAAGAAATAGAACTGCGGTGCTATGGAATAGAAAGTTTTCCACGCGTCTTTTCGTTCAGCAACGACGCAGTTCTGGAGAGATTGTGGATCGTGCCAAAGCTGCTGCCGCAAATAGCGGAAGAAAACAGGTCTCCATGAAATGGGTTGTTTTAACTAGTTTCACCATTGTTCTAGGAACCATTTTACTAGTGTCAAGGAATGATAGTACAGAGGAGGATGCTACAGAGGGCAAAAAAGGGAGAAGGACAAGAAAAATCAAAATATTTAACAATAATTGGCTCTTTTTCTGCTATTCTACTTTACCGCTGAATGCGATGTCTCGATTATGGGGCCAAGTAAATTCTCTTACGTTACCCATTTGGGTTAGACCATGGGGTTACAGGTTATATTCTTTCCTTTTTGGAGTTAACTTGGACGAGATGGAAGATCCTGATTTGACACATTATGCAAATTTATCCGAATTTTTCTATCGTAACATAAAACCAGGCACACGTCCAGTAGCACAAGGCGAAGACGTTATAGCTTCTCCAAGTGATGGAAAGATTTTACAAGTTGGTATAATCAACTCTGAAACTGGCGAAATCGAACAAGTCAAGGGAATGACATATTCCATCAAAGAATTCCTTGGCACTCACTCCCACCCCTTGATGTCTAAGAGTGCATCTAGTCTAGATTTGACTTCTGATGAGGAAAAGCATAGAGAATTCGCCAGGGTAAATAGAATACAATTAGCGGGTTCCGAAGACACTGAACAGCCTCTTCTTAACTTTAAAAACGAGGGCGATCAATCTGTTCGAGAGTTCAAACCAAGTGTGTCCAAAAATATACATCTTTTAAGTCAACTTTCTTTAAACTACTTCTCTAATGGGTTTTCGTGCTCTGAGCCTCATGATACGGAACTTTTCTTTGCCGTCATTTATTTGGCTCCCGGTGATTACCATCATTTCCACTCTCCAGTTGACTGGGTTTGTAAGGTTCGCCGCCATTTCCCAGGTGATTTATTCTCCGTGGCACCTTATTTCCAGCGTAACTTCCCTAATCTTTTCGTTCTAAATGAAAGAGTTGCTTTGTTGGGTAGTTGGAAGTACGGATTTTTTAGCATGACTCCTGTTGGTGCAACAAATGTTGGTTCAATCAAGTTGAATTTTGATCAAGAATTTGTGACAAATTCAAAGAGCGACAAACACTTGGAACCACATACCTGCTACCAGGCAGTATATGAGAATGCAAGTAAAATATTGGGAGGGATGCCTTTGGTTAAGGGTGAAGAAATGGGTGGCTTTGAATTGGGTAGCACTGTTGTACTTTGTTTTGAAGCTCCCACTGAATTTAAGTTCGATGTTAGGGTTGGTGATAAGGTTAAGATGGGACAGAAATTAGGCATAATTGGAAAGAATGATTTAAAATGAAAGCAATCATATGTAAAGTTAGCATTTATTTTGCTGTATATAGTATTATCTGCACACTTTGATTTAATTCTTCTTTTGGAGGTATGTAAAATTATACGCTGTACATTTTTCAGATTGGACTTGTTAGATGTAAACTTTAGATTAAAGATGTTCGTCTGAAGAATTTTAGCCATGTCATGTACCCCTTTCATAAACCAAGTTATACACAAAGATTACACCTTACCCCAGTTTTGGAACCTTTTAAAGCTAGTCTTAGATACCCAAATAAATATTCTTGAGTTTTGCATTATTCATCATGTGGTCCAAAGCTTTTGTACCACAATTCGAGTTGGCAATCCAAAATATCTCCACTGTTTTTATCTGAACACAGCAAACCTAAATTATAAGATTCTGAATCCGTTAATGCTGTATTATTTCCTGCACTCAAAAGAGTATCGAGTTCCACCATTGTCAAATCTTGAATACCCAAACTTTCAACCAGTTGCGAAGAGGTGGTATTTCCTTGTTCATTTTTTAGGTTTAATCTTGAATAATTTTTAGATTCTGCTGCCTTTCTTTTGAGTGCCACATGAATATCTTCTACGTTCCTAAAAGAGGCTTTGTTCTCGAAAACACTTTCGGATTTTCTTTGTATATAAATAATTGTACCGCCACTAAAAAAATCAGAAGCTGAGTAGTCCTTAGTGAAATTTACTTCCAGTGGAAAGTAACCATGCATTTTTACCCTAATAGATTTAATTTTGGAGAAATCAGGAAGCAGGCAAGGTGTTGATATCTCTCTTATTACTTCTTCTTTTTCGACGTCTTCCTCGACCACCAATTCAATAGGAACGTTGTTTACTGCGTCACCAGTGGAAATGTCCTTTATAACAAGGCAACGAGGCTCTACAGCCATGCTCCAGAAATGCTTCAATTCTTGTAAGGGATGTGGAGTTGTATATGTGGGTAAAACGGACATGCTTAAGAAAGCGATAGATTCTAAAGTAGAAGTATTGAGAGCGTATTGTCCAGACCCAAGGAAAAGAAAACCCAGTGCAAGATTTGTCGAAATAAACTTACCGTAATGGTCATCTATATCCTTTTTGTCTTCTAGATATGCTGTTGGATCACTAATATCACTGCCATTTGAGGACCTTTCGTCATCGAGAGAAGCAGCGGTCTCATCAACCCTTTCACGATCACTATTTCCAGGCGTGTTAGTGTTTGAAGTCACCTGTGTTACACCTGAAACATCACTTTTAGAACTAGGAATTTCTTGAAATAAGTCTGAATATGGACCAGATGCAACTTCATGAAGATATTTGACCCTCCTCAAAACTTCTAAATCGCCACTGGCACACATAACCATGCTCAAAGAAACAACGATGACATTAGTTAAAACGTTAATAACAGAAATTGTCAACCTAAAGTCTAGATTCTGCTTTCCTGGGTACTGATAAAGAGGCAGAAACTTATCAACGAGAGAAAGCAGTATATTCCGAATTTTCAAATTTCCAGTAGAGGCAAATCTAATACCCATGGCTAAGATCCTACCCGCCATAGTGTAATATATAGGAAGCAAATCGGTATTAAGTTCACTAAATTTTACTCCAATATCAACATCTTTCATGATGAACGATAGGTCGTCGCCTATAAATTCCCATAAAATCATATTGGATGCCCATTCTCGGTACATTAATAATTCAGGGCGGGTGTTAATATTTGCTTTTAATATTTCCTTTAAGTCAACTTTAAGCATGTTGGAAATTCCAAAATTGTTTGACTTCAAAAATAAAAACATGATTGCAATTACTGCGCCAATTTGCGAATTCTCTGGTATCCAATCGTTTTCTACATCATATGTGCTTGTGACGATCTCTAATAACTTCGTAGTCAGGTCTTCATACATTACATTTTGTTCAACATCACTAGAGTCATAAACATCTTCCGGAAGATCGTCCCCCAAGCCCAACAATGATGAATCCCACTTTCTCAGTTTCGTCTGACCAGCCCCTAGGTTTATGAGGCCCAGCGATATACCCGCTGCTAATCGATATTCTTCGTCAGCAACCATTTCATCATTTACATTGAGCAGTGACACCAGCTGGGCAAAAATTGAATCGCTCATTCGTTTATGCCTTGAGTTTAAATATAACATACCCATCCCTATAATACCAGCAGTTTGTAGTTTTAGATCTATATTCAAATCGCTAGATCCGCTTGGAAGAAAGGCCACTAGGTGTACACTAATAACTTTGATTAGTTTAGAGTCCATACTACCTTTCATACTTGAACTCATTCCCAAAAGTAACCCAATACTTATGTGAGTATTTCTGGGGCTTAGATAATTGTATATATGCCATTCCTCTAAATTCTTCAAATGCCCATTAAGTCCCAGTCCGAGAAGGAAACCACCGTGATAAGCATCTAGTTCTTTTGGCTTATTAAATGCAATCCAACTACCTGTAATTCCAGTTGCCTTCTTTGAGATACGGAGGCCGGAGCTAACACCGGCATGAAATTGCCCCCACTCCACAATATCGTGTGCTATATCTTCTGGAGCTTTCACAGTTATCTTTGTGTCATCAGGAAACACGGAAATTAAGTTGAGGGGTTGAATGACCCATTTTTGGGTAGATATTGGTTTTTCTGTTGCATATGCCACTGCACCCCAGCCAACACCATTTGTACATGTCCTCAAAGCCATGATTTTAGCGAAATATTTCTTTTGAGCTAGTATCTGGGCATATTCTGTCTTGGTGGTAAAAAATTGAGTTTTTGTGGGCCTGTAATAAGCTAATAGTGATACAACATGAGTAAATCTTTTATCTTCTGAAAAAATCAGTCCTGCATTTAATTTGAGAGATCGACCTTCATCAATATCTTCATCATCCTGAATATTCGACATCCTCATAGCTGATCCATCCAGTGGAACTTGACTTGCACTTTTCACAATCTCGGATAATATTGAATATATGTCACTGGGCTTCTTAGACAAAGAGCTTCTGTTCTTGGCGAGTGGCACTTTGCATAACATATAACTATCTCTTTGGCCTCTTTTGAGAACTTCTTTAGAATCACTTCTTATACTATTGATAATGGCACTACACCTTTGTAAATCGGCCCTATCTAATAACTCCAAGTTGTCTCTTACTTCAGATAGCTTATCTTCCAGAATTTTTAAAATGTTTTGTAAAGGCACCAAAATGCCTAAGGGATATGTTTGTAACTCGTCTTTATCCACTTTAAAGCTGGAAAGGATGCCTAAAACATAATCCGGTAAAAAATTTGGAGAGTGTACGAGTTCATACAAGCCCAAGATTTTGAAACTTCTTGGAGTAATGCGTAATTCGACCTGTGTATCGGTTGCAACAAGTCTCGAGAAACTAATGAACGGACATAATGGTATTGAACTGTTTTCAGTTATGCTGTATAACGACTTGGTAATCGATGGCGGTTCATCTAAGGGATGAAAAAAAGTGGAATTTTGTTCCCTTGGATGTAGGAAAGTTTTCGATTCTGAATCCATTTTCGGTACATAGTAAGATTGCCACAGATCAGGCCAGCCCATCGCGGCAGTAGCGAATCTTAGAAACTGTCCTAACAACGCATGCTCATTTCGACACAATACATTCAGGGAATATTCCTCCCTTATTAAATGCAATCCAATAACAATTCTTGGTAGCACAGAGCTTGTTATTTCTGAGTCCTGCTTTAAATGCTGAAACAGGTCGCGTTCATATATTTCTTTGTACTCCTGGTATTCTTGAGCAGAGGAGCTAGGTATCGGTAAAATCAGCAATGAAAGAACCAGTGAAAAAGCATCGTGCTCCATTTTCAAACCCCCAACTACGTCGTCGTTAGCCCTTGAAAGAAGTATCGAATATGCAGATTGCCATAGAAATATAAATGAAATATTGAATGCAGGAGAAGTAATATACTTGACGGCTTCGAAGCACAGTTTGGTGAAACTAGTCTCGGGATAAGGGAATAGTTTCTGTAAGGAAGGAAGAGAATTTTGTTTAGTGAGCTCTTCGGAGATATTTTTGGAAGGGGATGTAATTTTAACGAAGGGGTCATATAGACATGCTTTGTATTCTTCCTTATTCTGTCCCTCCGACACCAAAATCAGGCAACTTTCAAGGAGTTCATGAATATACATAGCTTGTATTCTTGAGGGTTCCTTAAGCTTTAAGTTCTCTAGTCTGATCATGTTTTGCGGAGAGTTCCCGTATATTTTGAATGGAATAGAATCCAGAACATCGGGTAAAAGATCAATCAACCAGATTTTGCAGAAATGTGTGGGCTCATGAAATATTAAAAGTCCTTCTCGACGTTCAAATCTCAACGATAGGAACTTTAATTTACTTAAAATAGAGCTCAAGCGTCGTGAAGTAAAAATGATATCATCCGGTAATTTCAAAGACGATATTTCCGTCAAAACAATATCCTTAGAAGAGGTCGCTGTTTGGTTCAAATATTCTTGCTGTTGCTGTTGCATTGGTTGTGATACAGGCGTTATATTAGAGTGAGTAGCAGTATTTGCTGATGACGAGTCAAAAAATCCAGAAGGTGCAGCTCTATTGGTCGGGGCAATATTGTTCCCCATTCTATCTAGGGTCGCAGATAAGCTCCTTCTTGAACAAGAAGAAGGTAAAGCGAAAATATCTGTTCTGCCTGAAGCGTTGCCAACATTGCCACTAAGTACTCTTTCGGCTGCATTGAAATCATGAGAGTTAGAGTTTATAGACGTCGACCGGCGCGTCAAATGTGAAAACTTACGCAAATCTTTGCTAATCCCGCCACTCTTTTGGCTATTGCCTGCTGCGTCCAAACCTGTTTTTTTGGTCGAGGAAATTGTTAGCTCTCCCTTCCGTGACTGATCTGATGATAGAATTCTACTGTAATAAAATCGCAACACTTTGGAATTTCGATCTAAAAAAACAGCTATACACTTGTCCTTGTCACTCGGGAAGAGCACGAGCTGAAAGTCTTGCAGGATATCCGTTTTGTTACCTGAAGCGCTATTTATACCGCCTTTAAAGGTATTTGTGATCGAAATCAAGCCGAAAGGCGCCATCGGATCCGTCAAAGTGATGTATTTATGTTTTAAATCGAACTCAATGGGTTTTAAATCGTAGCCACCATCCATGAAGGACGCTGAAGTCTCTCTCTCTAAAATTACTCCATTTGCATACCAGAATGCATTACCTATCTGGAATGGGAAACATACAGTCGTAGAACCCCCATTTTTCAACATATATACATGCGCAATATCAGAGAGAACTACCACAAAACAATCTGGTGTCTTTTCAAAATCAATGTACCCAGCTTTGATGATCTTTTGATTATAAGTAAACTGACGTAAGCACTGGTCTTCAATACACCATTTAACACTCCTTCCGTCCCTTGACAACCAAATATCTCCATTTATACCACCTATTTTGTTTGTGATATTAATCTGCAACTGCCATTCGGGAGAATCACCAGTATATTCGCCATTGTGAGTTTCCCTTGGTAAATAATCATTTCTAGTAGACGGCTTAGAAGTCATAAGTTATAACGCTAGAAACTAAAGAAAGGAAAAACAGATTAAAACGCTGCTATAACACACTGATTATCGATAAGCAATATTCTAGCTCACTTTGTCACCGTGAATTTGTCAGCAAGCACCAAAAATGTCGATGCTTTCAATGACTATTACGTATCTTCTCTACTTTTGTGCAAATGTAAATACTAAATGAAAGCCCTATTTTGTGTAGGGTTTACACCGCACAAAGTAAAAAGAAGCGATAAAAATGAAAAAAAGTAGTCAAAATACATACTATCAAAGTAAGGGCATTGGTGAAATACTGCGAGGCTGGCCTTTTCCGCAAATATCTGGGGCAGCGAAGCGAAGGGGCCCGATAGGAACTTTTGGGGCGGGAGCCCTTGCATTGACATGGTTAAGGTTTTACATCCATCATTCTCCCCCTCTCTTGTGGTTTAAAAAAATAAAAGGTGGCCGATTTTTATGTAATATAGAAACGACTTCTGTCCTTCTGTCCTCTGTATTACCTAATTTTCTTTCTCTTGATGGTATTTAACTTTCTAAGCATTATAAGATAATATTAAAGGGAAAGTGTTTCTAGAATGCAATCGAGCTTACCTCAATTTACGTTCAAATGGCCCAAAGGACCCGAAGCAATTATTCTGACAGGCACGTTCGACGACTGGAAAGGTACTTTGCCGATGGTGAAGGACCCCAGTGGCGCCTTCGAAATAACGCTGCCAGTAACGTTTGATAGCCCTAGCAGCAAGTTTTATTTCAAGTTTATTGTTGATGGCCAATGGCTGCCAAGCAAAGACTACAAGGTGAACATCGACGAGGGAGTGGAAAACAACTTTATTACCGAGGAAGACGTAATAAAGCAACGCGAAAATGGCTCTAGCACGCTGGTACCTGAAAGTGCCGGATTAGCTGTTTCAAAGAATGCCCCTCTTATCGAACCAGAAGCTGAAAAACGTGCAAAAAAATTAAGAAAGTTCAAGATCAAGAGAGTGATCAAGACAAATAAACAAACCGGAGAAAGGTCGATATTTTCCCAAGAAGTGGTTGAATTGCCCGATAGCGAGGATGAAACCCAGCAGGTGAACAAAACGGGCAAGAATGCGGATGGCTTAAGCGGTACTACAACGATAATTGAGAATAATGTTGGTGTAAACGAGGAAAAAGCAATCAAGCCGTATGAAGAGAATCACCCCAAAGTTAATCTAGTTAAGAGTGAAGGATATGTTACGGACGGTTTGGGTAAGACGCAATCTTCTGAGTCTAGATTATATGAACTATCGGCCGAAGATCTTGAAAAGGAAGAAGAGGAAGAGGACGAAGATAAAGGCGGCGGTAAGGACACCAGTACAAGTGCAGACGCTGAAGCTTCAGAAGATCAAAATAAGGAACCATTAAGTAAATCCGCTAAATTTGAAAAACCGGAAGAAAAAGTACCTGTAAGCTCAATTACAAGCCATGCTAAAGAGACTTCTGTGAAACCAACCGGCAAGGTTGCGACTGAGACTCAAACTTACGAGACGAAACAGGGCGCTCCTACCGCTGCCGCAAAAAAAATCGAAGCTAAGAAAGCTACTAGACCTTCGAAACCTAAGGGCACGAAAGAAACACCAAATAAAGGTGTCCAAAAGAACCCTGCTAAGAATGGAGGGTTCTTTAAAAAGTTGGCCCAGCTTTTGAAGTGAAAACAATCAGGAGAATACCTAAATATATGACGTACTCGCCATACCTAACTATGTAAAACCTAATTATGTATTAATAACAATACCATGTTGTATGTAAACTCTGATGTAGGATCGCACTTTTGCCGAAAGCACATGCTTGTCTTTGTATTTCGCTTGTACGCCTTTGCTCAGAAAATTCTGTAGGAGTCACGTTTCCCGTTGAAATGCAAAAACCTGAAATTTTTCAGTCTGAAAGAAAAAATTGCGATGAGCATAGATGATAAATTTAACCATACAACAAAGAGAAATCCTTTTCCCCACAGAACATTACCTAAACCCAACAACTTTCTATAATTTGAGATAGAATGTCAGAAACAGAACTGTCGAAAGAAGATGCTGTTACAAAAAAGGATAACGAGGAACAAGTCAAGAAGGCTTTACTCGATCCAACAAAAAAGAGAAAAGCTGAAGATGAAATTGAGATTGACCTGAAAAGCTCCATTCCCCTATCAAAAAAACAGAAACGTCTCTTGAGAAGAGGTAAAGTTACTCTAGAGGAGTTGAATGCGAAGTACAATATCGACCCTAAGTCAATCGAGGAATACAAAGAAGATGCTGAAAAGAAAAAGTCTGGTGCTTCTGAGAAAGACGCCCAGGGTGAAGAATCTACAATCAACACTCCAACAGGAGATGAATCTGGCGAGGTTGTAAAAAAGAAGAAGAAAGATGAAAATAAATATGGTGTTTGGATTGGTAACTTATCCTTCGACACCACAAAGGACGATTTAGTAAGATTTTTTATTGCTAAAACAAAAGACAACGAAGATGAAAAGAGCAGAGTCACCGAACAAGACATAACCAGGTTATCCATGCCTCGTGTTGCTGCCAAGAACTCTAACGCCATGAAAAATAAGGGATTTTGCTACATGTTTTTCAAGAACGTCGAGCAGATGAAAGCGGTCTTAGAATTATCTGAATCTCATTTAAACGGAAGGAATATGCTAATCAAGGACTCCGAAAATTATTCAGGTAGGCCAGACAAGGACGATTTAGTTGCCATGTCCAAAAATCCACCGTCAAGGATTCTATTTGTCGGTAATTTGTCATTCGATGTCACAGATGATCTGTTAAGAAAACACTTCCAACATTGTGGTGATATCGTGAAAATCCGCATGGCAACATTCGAAGATAGTGGTAAATGTAAAGGATTCGCATTTATCGACTTCAAGAATGAAGAAGGATCTACTAATGCATTAAAGGATAAAAGTTGTAGAAAAATTGCCGGAAGGCCATTGCGAATGGAATACGGTGAAGATAGAAGTAAAAGACAAGTTCGTAAGAAGGTTGAAAATGTATCCAGAAACAATTCCTCATCATTTGATATCTCTAACAACAAAGGATACGATCGTGCGGGACAGGATAACGGCAGCAAACCCGAATACAAGCGGTCCAACGCCAACAGACGTCCACCTGTAGATTCCAATAACCGAACTAAGAGCAGTGTAGCTTTAGCCACTGCTCAGAGAGGTTCTGCAGCTATTGTCCCATCACAAGGTAAGAAAGTGAAGTTTGACTAATCAGCGTGAACTGACTGTAGGTGCCACGTATATAATGCGATTATTTCGCTTGTAAATTATTCAATCATTCATGTTTTATATATACATTGTATAACCAATTGCTGCTATTTTTATTTTTTCCATTATTGCTTATCAAGGCACGGGGAGAACGCACGGAAAAAAAAAAAAAAAAGAAGAAAGAAATGAGGTAAACAAGATCTTTAGGAGCGGTTCGCATATTAGTAATACACTGATAATCGCCGTACACTCATAAAATCCTAAACTACTCACCAGGTACCGAAACACTACTGATCCGTTTTTTGGACTGGTTGTTGGCACACTTTCGCTTAAGACACACATTTAGTATTTCAATCCCCATCCGTCGATATCTGAAGGAAATCTAAAAGAAAAGCTGGATAGAGTAATTATTTTGGCCATCGTATGAACTCCAATAGTACCATCGGAAGGACCACCCTTGGAGAATCTGATACGATATCCCTGTCATTCAGTGAACCAAGTAGCAGTCTGAATTCACGATCAACGGATGTTGTCTTCGCATCTACTTCAACTTTAGTACCCCAACAAGGAAGTCTGACCTCATTACCGCCCGTGTCTAGTACAGCTACTCCTACATATTATTCTACAAGCTTAACATATGATGAGACTTTGCATACATCCATTGATGTATCTTCGACAAGTACTTTAGTATCATCTACCGACAGCAGTTCATCGAGCGAGCAAGATACGTATAGTTCCCAATATGACCCAGCTACCTCCTCATACTCAATAATTACACCATCCATGTCCATTTTCTCATCGACGTCACCAATGTCATCATCGTCGTCAATAACGTCGGAATGGTCATCGTTAACATCAACAACACCAACGTTATCGTCATCAGCTACATCGCTGTCATCATCATGGTCGTCGTTATCATCACCATCTTCGTTACTGGTATCGTCCTCGTTGTCATTATCACTATCTTCATCATATTCAGACACTAAATTGTTTTCGTTCGACAGCAGATCTTCTATTTTCTCACCATCAACACCCACCGTAATATCCCCTAGTTACACATACTTGTCTTCCATATCTGCAACTTCATTTCAAATTAGTACCACTTCAGAACTCTCTTCTAGTTGGTTCTCAACAATTTCTTCTCCTTCTACGATATCAAATAAAGATACCACATTCCCAAGTTCCAGTCGGAATACTTCCACATCGTTTTACAGTTCATCGCTTTCATCGACGAACGATTTTTCAACCATAAGCAAATCATCGAAACTCAGTCCATCAGCTTCATCTTCGACAGTTTCCATAAGCACGATTTCCGTGCCAACGTCAAGTTCTGTTAGCTCATCCAGCAGTAAAGTACCTTCAAACCGTCCTTCATCATCATCATCATCAGATGATACAACAAGTGCTTACTCAAGCACGTATACTTTTCAGTCCTTACAATCTACTACTAGCAGCAGTATACCACCCACCACTCAAACACCCAGCACTAGTACGATTTCTACGTCTCCCATACCAACATCCAGTCAGGTCTTCAATACGGTAGCCATTTCAAGCTCCGAAGATTCAAAAACTATTTATTATTTCTATACCCAAACATATGATATTACTGACTCCTCTACAACGTTCGTGACGGGATTACCTACGACCATAGCAGTTGCAAAAAGTGAGGTAACCTCATTTTCCGCTCCATCTTCGACGATCACAGCTGACATGTCTTTCTATCAGCACTGGCTTGATGGCAGTTTGGATAATAACAAAAACCAAGGCACTTCAAAGACAAATACTGGTACCATTGTTGGAAGTGTGGTAGGAAGCGTCGGTGGTATTCTTATATGTGTACTAGTAGTTTGGTTCATGCTGGTTAGAAAAAGGAAGGCAAAGAGGCATTTCAAGGAAAACGATTCCTTCTGTCACGAGATTGGGCGCAGAACGGGATTCCCAACAACTGCCCAAGCAAAAGAGGCGTCACTTCAAGCTCAAGACTCGGGATCACAGCAACGAAACACCGAGACTGCTTCTGCTAATAATCCGTTCAGCAACGAATTCAATTTTAAGGCAAGAGGAAATCCTCCTCCAGTGCCACCACCAAGGAATGTTACCGCAATGAATGGCTCCTTTCAAAATATGCGGAGTAATTTCATGGACCAGGAAAACAGATTTTCCTATGGCTCTTCATTTACATATTCGTCATTGGGTTCATCTACTCAAGGTGGCTTTTCTACTTTATCTTCAAATTCGATACGACTCGGACGTGGTTTAGATAATGACATCTCTCATGATGAGAGAAATACAGTTCAGAACAATTCACAAGGGTTCTTGAGGGAAATTATATGACGATGACTTCAGTCTATTAGTATGATGTTTACTAATTAAGCAAAATCAGCTCTTGCTGAATAACACTACTATTAAAAATCATAAAAACATCTTTATTGCCAATAGTGAAGAACGACAAGGCCTTTTAAAAGGCATAAAAAACAATGATACCATTCTGCAATGAAAAAAAAAGAAAACTTTGTTCTTTGTGTATAAAGAAAATATTTTAGTTCTCCTAAATAAATAAATACTAAATTATACGAAACTCTTTCAGTCTTTTCTCCTGCTTGCTGCTTGAACAGTACTCATGATATTCTATTAATCTTCTGTGGGCGGGGTAACTAAGCCTTCACTGTACTCGGGATTTTGAATAAAAGTCAACTATCCAATCTGGAAGGCATTTTAACATACGCCATTAGGAGCCGCATAGCAAGTCAGAGAACCTCACCTCACCCTATCTTTTTTATTAAAGAAAATGAACTTCCACACGGCAAGAATATCTCAGGTCGGTGTCATTTCTAGGGCTCTACTTTCTTCTGTAAGTAGACGTTGGATTCATGTAACGCCAATAAGTCTTAATAATTCAGGAGGATCACTATTCGGAAGCATTACAGAAAATAAACCAAAGGAAGGAAAAAACAGGGGGGATGAAGATGCAGGCAGCTTCTCTAATAGGTTAGCGATTGCTTCTGATTCTTCTGGAGAGGCTCCTGAAGTTAATAGGGATTCAATAACCATAGAAAACGATAAACTACTACAGCAACATATCATATCGTTGCAGCAACCGGAACAATTAGCATCACAGAGCTTATTATCTCCTTTGAAAAGGGAAATATATGAAGCTAATTGTAAAATTAATGGTGGGTTTTACAAGAAAGATACTATTGTAAAGTTACCAAATTCTAGCGAACGTTACAAGCTAAAGTTAACAAAAAGAGAAATTGAAGTACTAGAACCTTCCGTATATGCTCAGTCATATAGAATTAAATCGTCGATGAAAAAGGCTACACTTTTGTTGAGGTTATTGGGAGGCCTCGACGTTATGAAAGCTATATCTCAGTGTCACTTTTCTAATAAGAAAATTGCTCGCGAAGTAGCAGAACTACTTCAAAAAGGTGTAAAAGATGGCCAAAAATTAGGTTTGAAACCAGAGGACTTATATATCTCTCAGATTTGGACAGGGAGTGACGGGTTTTGGAGAAAACGTGTTGAATTCAAGGCAAGGACAAGAATCGGAATCATAAGTCATCCTTACATACATGTCAGATGTATTCTGAGAACAAAGAGTGTTACGAAACGAAGACTTGCTTATGAAGCACATTTAAAAGAGCAAAAAAGAGCGCCATGGGTACAGTTGGGAGATAAGCCCATTAGGGGTGTTACAGGCGGCGTATACAAGTGGTGAAAACGATAGCGAACTCATTCATATCCGAGAAATCGTCCTGTAAGCTGAGAAAGATGAACTGCTACTCACTTCTTAACCTATATTCACAGTTGTGTTGTACAAAACTTTTCTTTTGATTATATAATATTGTGATTCTGTAAATAACAACTAGTTTCAACGCACTGCTTCAACGTGCACCCTCCTGACTAAACACGGCAATATGCAAGAAACCGCAACAATTAAGTGCACTAGAATAGAAGAAATTATTGTACTTATAGTTTATTTATGTATTTAATAATTAAATCTAAGCTTCAACTGGTTCAGCTTGAGCTTCAGTTTCTTCAGCTGGTCTGTAGTCCTTGACAGATGGAGCAAGAATTGGTTCTTCTTCTTTTGGTTCAATGATGGTGACAGCATCTGGCAAAGCCTTTGGACCAGTTCTGCTCTTAGCTGGGTCTCTCATAATCTTAACCTTGATACCCAAAACACCTTGTCTCATCAAGACGTGTCTAGTAGCAGTGTCAATGAAGTCGTTGACTGGTTGACCAGAGTGAATCAAGAAACCGTCAGCAAATTTCATAGCCTTAGCTCTGGCAGCTCTTAGTTTACCGGAAACAACAACTTCACAACCCTTAGCACCAGATTCCATAACGTATCTGACGACACCGTAAGCAGCTCTTCTGATAGCCAAACCGTTCAACAATTTGAATTTCATAGATTCAGCTTGAGCGACAGCGGACAAACCACGGTCTTGAACTCTTTCAGCATATAAGACAATAGTACCTGGAGCGTACTTGAATCTCTTTTGAACCAACAAAGTTAATTCGTTGATTCTTCTACCGTTTTCACCCAAAACATCTTGAGTTCTGGTAGCTCTGATGATAACTTCGGTCTTGGTTGGAGTGACACGGACTTCAACACCGGAGTAACCTTCTTCAGCTAATTCTCTGGTGAAGAATTCGTTCAATTCAGCGTAGAAGACACCGTCAGCGACTAGCTTTCTTTTCTTAGAGATTAAAGCGACCATTTTTGTAGTTTGTTTGCTGTTTTATTTTCAGTTATCAAAACAATGTTCAAAAACTAATCTAACAATATCTACAAACTAGAAATTGCTTAAAATGTATGAAAAATGCTGTTGTATTTCAAAGAGCTGCATTGATTTGGAAAATTTACCACTGCCCATGGGAGAAAGGCTCGCGGCGCCTCATCTCAAGAAAAGAAAATGTTTTTTTCATAAAAAAAACAAACTTTACAGCAAGAATATTATACAGGAAAGGTATGGATGTTACGGAAACAAAAAACAGTCTCATTTAATCATGAGGAATTAGATTATTCCAAAGGAACATGAAAAGAAGTGAAATCAAGAAAAAAAAACAAGAGAATTTACCGGCGGCCAAAAATACTAACGTAATCCCGTTGACGTTTACGCATGCAGTGTTGTAGGCTCACCAGCAATTATGTTAGTTGAGATGTAACTGCTTCGCGTGAACACTACGTAAATGTTATTGTGTGGAACTGACGTGGACCTTTTCTGTGTTGCTTTTAGTATAACGATATCCATCCTTTTACTTGGATTTTCAAGGTATGTTGACCCTCAATAGTTTGAGCCAGCACGATGGCAGGCCCTTAGGCAAATCAAAAGCATCATGCGGCGGAGGATTTATCATCGTGATGTCATTTAGGATAACGCTATGCATCTTATGCCTGCTGCCAGACCGCGAATTTTTATTTTTTTTATGGTCTGCTTCTGGATCATGCGGGCCGGCCTTCTAAGACATTGACTACGCAGCCTTTCATGTACAATTTTACATTTGCCTGAGGATTGTTTGTCAGGTGTCGCGGCCACAATTCTCCGATTTTCTTCCTGCCATGTCCTGCTGCTTACATCAGCGCAGCACGTGAAAAAAAAGAGGAGGACTTTTGAGGATGGTTGAGTTTTTCTTTTAATCGTTTTGTTTCTTTATTGTTTTTATTTTTACGACATTTTCCCCTCGAAGAATATTTATCCGAAATCTCCTCAAACAAGACATAAATCAAGATGCAAATGGTGGTAGATAGAGAAAGCAACTAAAAAATGTCAAACAAGCGTCCTTATTTCATTCTACAGCGGTTAATTTCAAATACCCTAATCGGAGGTCTTATCTTATTTTTCAAGGGCAAGGCTCTCCACATCGGTAAGTGATGACCAGATAATGGAAAGTAGCAGAATTTTATTTATGTGCCATACAAGCCCGGAGAAACAGAGTAGCTAAAAAATTAAGGTGTGCAAAAGTGGTTTTGTTCCCCGACGCCCGGGCCTTTCTCTCCCCTGAATCTTTTCGTTCCGGCCCCCCTCTCTCAATACCAGATCTGCATCTATACTAAAGCTGCAGTGAGAGTAAACCGGAAAATTATCCTGCGTGTTTGCTTCGGTCTTAGCTTTTACTTGGGTATGCGAGAACCTCTAAGAGCTTAGACCGGTCTTCCTCCCTAAAAAGAAAATTATAAAAGGTTATTATCTGGACTAAAGCAAAAAAAAAACAACGTTTCGGCGTCCGCTCAAAATTTTCATTACGCTTCTTGGTCAAATCAGTTACGTAACGGGTTATGACGAATACGATGAGATGAGTAATTGCAGAAGGCTCCTATGCAGACAGCTAAGCAGTGCTTACTTGAATTACCTTCCCTTTTATTTCTTGATATATCGTCCTTTTTCTCTCTATCTTAGTTCTTGCGAGTACTGGCAATCATGTTTCTCCTTTTTTTTTCTTTTTTTTTTATTTTTTTTTTTTTTTTTTACTTTTCAGTTTCTCGTAGCTTTTCCTATTTTGCTATTTAAAGTAAGTTTAAATAGTACCCTCACTAAACACGTACGGCCGATCCACCAACGAACAAAAGCACGATCCTTGACCCATCATTGTATTCCAAAGCGTTGGAACATTCACTTTTTTTTTTCCGGTCTATTGCACAAGACAATATCCAGAATATTCAGTTGGATAGGAAATACAAGACAGGTGGCACCCACAAAGCACACGCCGAAATATTTATTAAATACAATATAGTATACTAATAAGTCTGATGAGGTCTATTAAATGTGTGATAATTGGTGATGGTGCAGTAGGTAAAACGTCACTTCTAATATCATATACTACCAATTCGTTCCCAACAGACTATGTTCCAACGGTTTTTGATAATTATTCTACTACGATAGCTATCCCGAACGGAACTGCGAGTAGCCCCCTAGAGCTTGACAATGGTAATGATAAAAGAGGTTCACTTTCATCTGCCAGTTCTTCACCAAGTACGGACAGAAAACTATATAAAATCAATTTATGGGACACTGCAGGACAGGAAGATTACGATCGTTTAAGACCGTTATGTTATCCCCAAACAGATATTTTTTTAATATGTTTCTCAGTAAGCGAACATGCTAGTTTTGCCAATGTCACAGAAAAATGGCTACCTGAACTGAAGCAGACTTCCAATATTGAAGGTACCTCTCTTTATACTAAATTAGGGAAGTATCCAATTCTATTGGTAGGCACCAAAAGTGACCTAAGAGATGATCCGGCAACTCAGAAAAAATTGCAGGAAGCAAACTCCGATTACGTGTCTCAAGAGGAAATAGATGAACTCGTACAAAGATGTGGGTTTATGGGCTATACCGAATGTTCAGCTGCTACCCAAGCAGGTGTCCGGGAAGTCTTTGAACAGGCGGTGAGGTACG